>NC_081182.1:116781898-116809821 GCF_029867415.1 Vicia villosa | reverse complement strand
GGACCGAAAAGGCCGAACTGAAAGCTTACTATGGGAAAGAAATCATGAAGCTCAAGCTGCACAACGCATTTGGTTCTTCGTCTGATGAAGATGCTTAGGATTGTTTAGCTTTTTATTTATCATTTGCTTCTGTAAGGAGCTACGCTCCAATGTTGTAACATTTTCCCGTAATTTCAATAAAATCACAGTTTGTGTTCCAATGTTTGCAAGAAAATAATCTTTAAAATATTTGGAAAAAATCATAAACTTCTTTTTTGCATACATCATTCTGCATATCGAGTCTGTTGTCTAGAGTCTTATCTTTTGGATTTTCCTCCATTAGATCGTCAAGCTGTCGCGTCTCAAAGTTTCTCGACCGCGCTCGCAATCAGATCACAGATACAATACTCGTTCAAGCAGAAGAAGAGTAATGGAACACTCTGAACAAGAGAATATTGAGCTCCGTGGTACAGTTGCCACCCTTCATGAAAAGTTGGAAAGTCTCACTACTCTGGTTGACTCCTTAATGGCCGTACAGAATCAGCCGCCGCCACCCAACAGTCAAGCAACAGTGACATCTGAAGTCACTACTCCAGTCTCTACAGTTGCATTCAGCATTCCATCTTTCTCCATGCCAGAAGGTTGGGGTACGCCTTTCAGCTTTGGTGCAGGTTTCCGCCATAATGTTTCTGGGATTCCAACATCCACAACTGAAGCGCCCGCTGCACAAAGTTCATTGTTCACTCTAAATCAGGGGGTAGTTTTTTCTCATATCACTATGGCACTCTCTCAACCCACTATGACAGTTGCGACTCCTATGGTTCACACTATTCCTTATGAAGGCAATGAGATTTATCATGATCAAGGTGATAGCACAAATCAGCGAAACCTTGTGGAAGATCTCCAAGAGCAGTTTAACAAGATACAGCTAGAAGTTAAAGCTATTCGTGGGAAAGACTTGTTCGGGAAGAATGCCCAGGAGCTATGCTTAGTTCCCAGTGTACAAATACCTGCTAAATTCAAGGTCCCAGACTTTGAGAAGTACAAAGGTAGTTCTTGTCCACAAAGCCATCTTGTGATGTATGCTAGGAAGATGTCTACTTATGCAGATAATCATCAGTTGCTCATCCATTACTTTCAAGACAGTTTGACTGGTGCCGCACTGAAGTGGTACACAGGTTTGGATAGCACTAACATTCGAACTTTCAACGACCTAGGTGAGGCCTTTGTCCGACAATACAAATACAACTCGGATATGGCTCCAGACAGAGATCAGCTCCGATCCATGGCTCAGAAAGATTATGAAGCTTTCAAAGAATATGCCCAACGATGGAGAGAAACTGCTGCTCAGATTAATCCACCGTTAAAAGAGAAAGAGATGACAAAGATCTTCTTGAATACTCTCAGTCCGTTTTATTATGAACGCATGATTGCTAGTGCTCCAAGTGATTTCACTGAAATGGTAAACATGGGGATGCGTCTAGAAGAAGGAGTCCGAACCGGACGTCTAACTAAAGAAGGTGGATCTTCAAGCGGAACCAAAAAGTTCGGAGGTGGTTTCCCAAAGAAGAAAGAACAAAGTGTTGACATGGTATCCCAAGGGAGGCCAAGAGGAAATGTCAATCGTCAACAACAGATTGCTGCTATTGCGCCAGTCGTTAATACAGCACCGAATCCGGGATTTACCCCGCAGTTTCAACAACAACAGCCTCGACAACAGGCTCAACAATTTAACAACAATCAGAATCGTGTACAAAGAGCTCCACAGTTTGATCCGATTCCAATGACCTACACAGAGTTGTACCCTGCTTTGATTGAAAGAGGTCTTGTTCAAACTAAAGCACCACCACCAGTACCTGAGAAACTCCCATGGTGGTACAAAGCTGAGATCTCATGCCCTTATCACCTGGCCATGATCTTGAGCATTGCATAGCTTTGAAATATGAAGTTCAGAGGTTGGTTAGATCTAATCTCCTCTCTTTCAGAAATTTGAATCCAAATGTGCAAGCAAATCCGCTGCCCAATCATGGAGGGCATGTTGTAAACATGGTGTATGGATGTCCTGGTCCATACCGAATCTATGACATCAATTTCTCAAGAGCAGATTTGGTACAAATGCACGCCACTCTCTATCAAGGGCAGAATTTTCGCCAGCATCACTACGGTTCCTGTAGCATATGTTGTGTAGATCCTCATGGATGTTCGATTGTGAGAAGAGATCTCCAAGTTCTGTTGGATAATGGTACTGTTCAGATCTATAGAAATAGGAATGAAGATGAAGTTAACATGATAGGATGTTATCCGCATGAGCTTTTAGTCTCAGATATCAACTCGGAAATGCCTAAAGTTAACGTCATCGTTCCTCATTTCAACATGCCTGAGCGCATAGAAGTTACTTACAACAAACCAAGGGTTCCTGTTGCTCCTTTGATCATTTGTCTACCTGGACCTGTTCCTTATGACTCTGACAAGGCAATTCCCTACAACTACAATGCAACAATGATAAAGAATGGACAAGAAGTTCCTTTACCTACTCTTTCATCTGTCGTAAACATCGCTGATGTAAGTCGAGTAACAAGAAGTGGACGTGTGTATACTCCACTACCTCCAAAACAACTCGTTGCTCCTGCAACCAGGCAAAGTCCAGTTGATACACCGGTGGGGAATCTTGTGGAAACTCCTATCAGTAATACAAGCACTGATGTTGGCCAATCCAGTGGAACCAATGTCAATCCTGACTTTGATGAAATTTTGAAGCTTATAAAAAGAAGCGAATACAAGATTGTGGATCAGCTTATGCAGACTCCTTCAAATATCTCAATACTTTCATTGCTTTTAAACTCTGAAGCCCACAGGGAAGCCCTGATGAGAGTATTAGATCAAGCTTTTGTGGATCATGATGTGACTGTTGACCATTTTGATGGGATAATAGCCAACATAACAGCTTGCAACAATTTAAGCTTCTGTGATGAAGAACTCCCCGAGGAGGGTAGAAATCACAATCTTGCTCTGCACATTTCTATGAACTGTCAGTCAGACTCTTTGTCCAACGTGTTGGTAGACACCGGATCTTCCTTGAATGTGATGCCAAAGACGACTCTTGCTCGTTTATCTTACCAAGGAATGCCTATGAAGTTCAGTGGTGTAGTAGTCACAGCATTTGATGGATCGCGAAAATCAGTTATCGGCGAAGTTAACCTTCCCATGACAATTGGTCCACATACATTTCAAATCACCTTCCAGGTCATGGACATTCAAGCTGCTTATAGCTGTCTATTAGGACGACCATGGATCCATGAAGCAGGGGCAGTAACTTCTACGCTCCATCAAAAGTTAAAATTTGTAACAAATGGAAAATTGGTAACAATAAGTGGGGAACAAGCCTTGATGGTGAGCCATTTATCCAATTTCTCTTTCATAAGTGCTGATAATGAGGAAGGAACGCAGTTCCAAGGTCTCTCTTTAGAAGAAGAATCTTCCAAAAAGAAAGCATCAATCTCTTCTTACAAAGAGGCAGTAAAAGTAGTGAAAGATGGAACTACCACTGGCTGGGGGCAAGTTGTGATCCCTACCAATAATGAAACCAGAACAGGACTCGGATGTTCACCAACGTTCTCAAACTGCACCAAGAAGGATGAAACCCTTCGTCCGATCAAAGAAACATTCATTAGTGGAGGGTTCCTTAACCCGATTCCTCAAGATGTTAATGTCCTTATCGAAGAATGTATCGAAGAAGGTCTGCCCGACCCTGAAGAAGAATGGAAATGTTATCTCAATGACTCGGGATACATATCTCAGGAAGAACCGTATGCACCGTTCTATCCTCCTTCAGAGAAAACCAGAGGCAAAGTCAAAACAAGTGCCAAAGAAACTCCGCCTATTCCTGCAGAGGTCTGGGACACCTTGGGACAACCAAGTGGCAAATATGATTATATGGTGAAATATATTGCACCTGAAAGTTCAAAGATTGCGATTGAAGACATCCAACCAACTGGATGGGGAGATTCCTTTGAATATAATAGTCAACCAGAAGAGGCCTACAAATACTCTCAATTTTCACAGCAGCCTGAAATTACTGAAGATTTCGGCTTCAACGCAACTACCAAGATTTATAATCCCGAAGATGGTTATTATCACATAAATGCCATTTTTGAAGATGAAGGGGAAGATGGCCCCGCAGTTGACTCGGAAAGTGTCTCTGACAATGAGTCTCTTCATCCTGAGGATTAGGAATTACATCCTGAAAATTCTGAAGATTGTGATTCATCTTATGCTCTTCAAGAAGTAGAAGAAGACCATTTCAACTCAACAAAGAACAAGGATGACAAACCAGGACCTTCAAATCCTGCTCGACCAGCGGTCAATGTCAATACTGAAGATAATTCTGAGGAGAATTTTCCTGAATACATAATACACAGAGGAGTTCGTTGCTACTGGAAAGCTGTCGACGTTCCGAATGTTGTTCGCCGCTCAAAGTAATCACCTCGCTGTTATTTTGACCTCCTGCCTTGCCCAAAGCAGAGAGATGTTTTATAGGGCTTTGCTTTTAAATGTTCCGCCCAAATAACTTTGTGTATAGGGCTTTGTTTTAAAAATTTCCCTCTTTGTCCTGCCCAAGACAAATGAGTTTGTGTTTAGGGCTTTGTTTCAAAAATGAATCATAAATAAAGTGTCATTTTGAATTCCCTACGCTATGTGTTTTATTTTTTGCTTTTTTCTGGAAATGGTAATCCTAAAAAACCCAAAAAAAAAAACTTTTCAAAAAAATCTGCATACACTCTTGCATTCATAAATTTTCTAAAAACAAATATAAATCATATGTGCAGATTTACTATTGATAAACCCATTGAATGCAATAACCCTATGCCCTCTCCCAACTTTGAGTTTCCTGTGTTCGAAGCCGAAGAAGAGGAGATCTCTCGATTACTTAAGCACGAGGAAAGAGCCATTCTGCCTCACAAAGAGCCTTTAGAAAAGATCAACTTGGGTTCTGAAGAAGACAAAAAAGAAGTGACCATTGGATCGCTGCTTGATGCTGATATCAAGAGTAAGTTGACAGACCTTCTCAAAGAATATGTTGACGTGTTTGCCTGGTCCTACCAAGACATGCCTGGGTTAGATACCAATATTGTTCAGCATTACTTGCTATTGAAGCCAGAATGTCCGCCAGTTAAGCAGAAACTGCGAAGGACTCACCCTGATATGGCTAACAAGATCAAAACAGAAGTTCAAAAGCAACTCGACGCAGGTTTTCTCGTCACCTCTGAGTATCCTCAATGGTTGGCCACCATAGTGCCAGTTCCGAAGAAAGATGGAAAAGTCAGAATGTGTGTTGACTACCGTGACTTGAACAAAGCCAGTCCAAAAGATGACTTTCCATTACCACATATTGACATGCTGGTCGATAACACCGCTAAGTTCAACGTCTTTTCCTTCATGGACGGGTTCTCCGGTTATAATCAGATCAAGATGGCTCCCGAAGACATGGAGAAAACATCTTTCATCACCCCATGGGGTACCTTTTGTTACAAAGTGATGTCGTTTGGATTAAAGAATGCAGGCGCAACTTACCAAAGGGCAATGACTACTCTCTTTCATGACATGATGCATAAAGAAATTGAAGTTTATGTGGACGACATGATAGCCAAGTCCAGCACAGAAGAAGAACATATTGAATACCTTTTGAAGTTGTTTCAACGACTAAGGAAATATCAGCTTCGCTTGAATCCTAACAAATGTACTTTTGGGGTTAGATCTGGAAAACTCTTGGGTTTCATTGTCAGCCAAAGAGGTATTGAAGTAGATCCCGACAAAGTCAGAGCTATTCAAGAGATGCCTGCACCAAAGACTGAAAAGCAAGTAAGAGGATTTCTCGGACGATTGAACTATATCTCCAAATTTATCTCTCAAATGACTGCTACTTATGGGCCAATTTTCAAGCTTCTCCGCAAAGATCAAGGGGTTGTATGGACTGAAGATTGCCAGAACGCGTTCGAGAGTATCAAGGAATACCTGTTAGAACCACCAATATTGATTCCTCCGATTGAAGGAAGACCATTAATCATGTACCTTACCGTGTTAGAAGAATCCATGGGTTGTATGCTTGGACAGCAAGATGAAACCGGTAAGAAGGAGCATGCCATCTATTACCTGAGTAAGAAATTCACAGATTGTGGGTCTCGTTACTCCATGCTCGAAAAAAACATGTTGTGCTTTGGCTTGGGCTTCAAAACGTCTCCGCCAATACATGATCAACAATACTACTTGATTAATCTCCAAAATGGATCCAATCAAGTACGTCTTTGAAAAGCCAGCATTAACAGGAAGGATTGCCCGATGGCAAATGTTGTTATCCAAATATGACATCGAGTACCGTGCTCAAAAAGCGGTCAAAGGAAGCATTCTCGCCGATCACTTGGCGCATCAGCCAATTAATGAATATCAATCTCTCAAGTTTGACTTTCCTGACGAAGATGTCATGTACTTAAAGATGAAAGATTGTGACGAACCGTTACCTGAAGAAGGTCCTGATCCTGGATCAAGATGGGGCCTAATTTTCGATGGAGCAGTTAACGCTTTTGGCAATGGAATTGGGGCAGTCATCATCACTCCCAAGGGTACTCATATCCCATTCTCCGCCAGACTGCTATTTGATTGCACCAACAACATCGCAGAATATGAAGCTTGTATCATGGGTCTCGAAGAAGCCATTGACTTAAGGATCAAGATCCTCGACATATATGGAGATTCAGCCCTCGTGATCAACCAAATCAAAGACAAATGGGAAACTTACCACCCTGGTTTGATTCCTTACAGAGATTATGCAAGACGTCTGTTGACTTTCTTCAACAAGGTTGAATTGCATCATATACCTCGAGATCATAATCGAATGGCAGACGCCTTGGCTACTCTATCTTCAATGTTCAAAGTCAGTCATTGGAACGATATGCCTAAAGTCAGAATTATGCGCCTTGAAAGGCCCGCCTATGTGTTTGCAACTGAAGCAGTCATCGATGATAAACCGTGGTTCCACGAGATCAAACGCTTCCTTCAAACTCAAGAGTACCCGCTTGGGGCATCAAACAAAGATAAGAAAACTCTAAGGAGGCTTTCTGGAAGTTTTTTCCTGAACGGAGATGTGCTATACAAAAGAAACTTCGACATGGTTTTGCTCAGATGCGTGGACAGACACGAAGCAGACATGTTAATGCATGAAGTGCATGAAGGGTCCTTTGGAACTCATTCAAATGGGCATGCAATGTCCAAGAAGATACTAAGAGCAGGATACTATTGGTTGACAATGGAATCTGACTGTTATAAACATGTGAAAAGATGTCACAAATGCCAGATCTACGCAGATAAGATTCATGTGCCATCGACTCTACTCAACATTCTCTCATCTCCATGGCCTTTTTCCATGTGGGGTATCGACATGATTGGAATGATCGAACCGAAAGCTTCAAACGGTCATCGTTTCATCTTGGTGGCAATTGATTACTTCACCAAATGGGTCGAAGCAGCATCTTACGCCAACGTTACAAGACAAGTGGTTGTGAGGTTTATCAAGAATAACATCATTTGCCGATATGGTGTTCCCAGCAAGATCATTACTGACAATGGTTCAAACTTAAACAACAAAATGATGAAAGAACTATGTGAGGAATTCAAGATTGAGCATCATAACTCTTCTCCTTACAGACCAAAAATGAACGGCGCCGTCGAAGCCGCCAACAAGAACATTAAGAAGATCGTCCAGAAAATGGTCGTCACTTACAAAGACTGGCACGAAATGCTGCCATTTGCTCTACATGGATACCGTACTTCAGTGCGTACTTCAACAGGGGCAACCCCTTTCTCTCTAGTATACGGCATGGAAGCTGTGCTCCCCGTAGAAGTTGAAATCCCATCAATGAGAGTCCTCATGGAGACTAAGTTATCAGAGGCTGAATGGTGTCAAAACAGATATGATCAGTTGAACTTAATCGAAGAAAAACGTATGACTGCTCTATGCAATGGACAGTTATACCAAGCAAGGATGAAACAAGCCTTCAACAAAAAGGTTCGACCTCGTGAATTTCAAGAAGGCGACCTCGTGCTTAAGAAAATCTTGTCTTTTCAACCGGATTCTAGGGGCAAATGGTCTCCTAATTACGAAGGCCCGTATGTTGTCAAAAGAACATTTTCTGGCGGCGCCATGACTCTTGCAACCATGGATGGTGATGAACTCCCACATCCTGTGAATGCTGATGCAGTCAAGAAATACTTTGTCTAAAAAAGAACAAAAGAACAGCTCGGTAAGTCGAAAACCCGCAAAGGGCGACTTAGGCAAAAATGAGCGTCTCGGTGGACTAAAAACCCGAAAGGGCGGTCCAGGCAAAAATTAGAGACAATAAACATAAAAATTCATCCTGGTAGATTGAAAACCTGAGAGGGCAATCTAGGCAAAAATTAGGGATTTATGACAAAGTAACTGCATCAGTCCGTACTTCGTCACCTGAAGAGTCTGTACTTCATCAAAGGATCTTCAATCAAATCATCGCCAATCTGAAGCGACAAGCACAGTTGGAACTCAAAGTTGTTAGGGAGAATAGTGGTTATTGCTTTCAATGTAGCCTTTTCCGCATATTTACCATTTCCAACTTTTGTAAATACTCTATGGAATCACGCCTTTAGCTGGTTACCATCCTATTAAATAAATTTGAGCCTTGTGCCCATTTGTTTGCAATTCTTGATTTCTTCTAGCTTGCAAAATGACGCTTTAATTGTGTTATACACTTTTGAAAGAAAAAAAGAAAAAAAAAGTTTTAAATGAATTTACTTTTCCTTTCTTTTTCAAAATAAAAGCGAAACTTTCCTTTGAGTTATGAACAACAGAAGGAACATCAACAGCTATCTCCATAGGATGAACCAAAGATTATCCCTCAGAACTGTTCTTTTCCTCAAAAGAGATGATGAGACAACAGTATTCTTATCCCAGAAAAGAATTCCTGAACCAATTACCCCTTGCGGTAGGGAAGTTCTTTTATCCCCAGTGAAGAAGATCTTTCATCTCCAGTGAAGAAGTTCTTCCATCTCAATAAGAAAAGATGCATATCTTCCCCAGAGAAGTTTAAAGCATGCAGCACCATTCATCACTTGTGTTATCTACACCGTGTTGAAGAACATTTGCCAAGTATCTGGTTGTATTGCGACGTTACTCCTTCTCCAGTACATACTTCTTTGTCTGTCAGTATCGTCAGCATGCATGCGACATTCATAACATTCATCATTCATACATACTTACATCATTTATGCATTTTTGCATTTTTCAATGTCTACTTTAAAATCACTTGTTTAGGATATATCTATCCTCAAAAAAAAAAGAGAGAAAAAAAGAAAAAAAAAGAGAAAAAAGTATGGGCGTGTCGTCTCTCCAGTAGGTTGTCACCCATAAGCAGAAAGAACATCTTCTTTCTCCAGTTCCCCACTGAGATCATTCCTCGTGGAAGAAGGTTGCTTTAGTTTCTCCTCTCAAAACAAAGGAGAAAATCCCCATTCGAGTTCATTCCTCATTGGGTACAAAGTCTTGTTTGACTGTTTCTTTCCAATTCATTCATGGATAGAACCTTGTCTTTACCAGAGATTCAAATTCCGATTCCCCAAATAGAGTCGAGAAAAGTTGAACCATAAACAATAGCCTCATCATCCGAGCAGCTTATGTCTCTTCCAAAAGACTTTTCCTCTCTAGGAAATCAATCATGAAGACCATTTGACAATCAGGGCCTTATTACTGTTCATAAGGCTGAATAACCAATAATTTCCCTAACAAAGTCTCCAGAATCGTTGATCTTGTCTTCAAAACCGCTATCACGAGGCTGATAGTCGGTAACCTTTTTGTTCTGGTTATATTATTAAACATGTCTATCACCATGCTGATAGTCGGTAATATTAATCGAACCTTTGAAACTCTTTTTACCATGTCAAGTCTATCACCATGCTGATAGTCGGTAATACAGTTTCATACCTTTCACCTTCGCATTATTAAACAAGTTTATCCCCATGCTGATAGTCGATAATGTCGATAGGTAAGCTTTTCTTACAAAGCTATCATTACCCGGCGAAGCATACACTTGCTTTCCCGGAAAAAAAAAACGGATTCTCTTCCTAAAACGGATTGAGACATCCTTCCCGATCTCTTGTCCCCAGTGGAGTCAGTTCTTGATATCCCCTCGGTAAAGATATCCTTGCATCATTCGCAATTTTGGTATCTTAGGTCCAAAATTTGCGTCTTCTGATATTTAAGTCTCTTCCACCCTATCAAAACGAAGATTTTCAATCTTCATATCTCAGGTTGAAGAAACTTAAATAGGGGCATCTGTCATACCCCAAGTTTTGACCTAAGATACCACCTCATATCATAGCATATGCATCATTTGCATCTCTAACAAATTGCATAGCTTGTGTTTGTTACTTGTGACTCAGCAGGACTTAAACAAGAAATCATTCATCAGTACAAGTAACAATCAATTAGGGTTTTGTTCTCCCTTCATCTCAAAAGAACCATCTTCATCAACAATCAACATTTGGTCCTCAAAGATTCATTTCAACAAGCTCAAAGACTTTGAATCAACCAGATTAGGGTTTTGAGTGAAGATAGCATACCCCTGACTTTTGCTCAGGATTTGACCTAATGACTTGGGACATGACCTCAAGACCCCAAGTACATCATTTTGACCTAATCTATTGGCTCAGGACATCCCCTACACAGGGACTGATAAACAGTGAAATTTCAAATCATCAGATTAGGGTTTTTGAACTATCAAGGACTGAAATCAGGGATTACATTTGAGAAACCCTAAAAAGCTCCAGGGGATCACTCAAAGGTTTTAATCATCTTCAAATAATCCCTATGACAATATCCAATGGAAATTGTATCTCAATTCAAGATCCACAGTCATCAATTTCATCAGGTCGACAATTAGGGTTTTTGACCTAATTCACCTGAACAACTGACATTTTAATCAGAACATGGTGCCACAACTTAAACCATGGCTCAAGGTCCTCCAATAACTCAACATGATCCATTCATACCATTCATTTGGTGAGGATAGTTTGGTTCATTTGAAATCTCCAGAAACGCGATTCGTTTGAAAAAGTCAACTGTACAAGATCACCATTGACTTTTTGGAAATTTTGGTCAACCATGACTTTTGAAGTTTCAAATCATCAATATATGATATATGAAGTCATTTGATCAAGGAAAATCAAGAAAATCAATCAAGAATCAAAAAGTAAAAAATATGGAGCATAGCTATTGCTTTGAATTATGCATTTAGTGATCATTTTCACTTGAAATTTCAAACCATTTTCACTAAGTTTCATTACTACATGACCTATAATGCAAGTAATGATGCATCAATGCAATAATTGACATATATTTTCTGATTTGAAGATCAGAATGGAAGAGGATAAGAAGCTTGGAAGATTAACCATGGTTAAGTCAATTTTAACCATTTGCATTTAATGTAAAGATTCCATTTTATCTCCAAATGCCAAATCACCATTCTTTGATCAACTTGCAAAGCTTTGCATTCAGAATCCTTGGCCTATAAATAGAGGTCCAAACTTCATTCAAAATCACACCAAAACCTTACAAATTATAGGTTTTCTCTTCCTTTCTTAGAATGCAAGTTTTTTCATAGTTTTTCAAAGAGGGAGAAATTCCAACCTCCAAACCTTTGAAGTTCTGAGTAAAGTGATGTTTCCCACAACTCATAAACATCATATGGGATGTGTTTGATCCACTCACACACCCCAAAAACATCTAAAACTCAGAATCACTCTTCAACCTCCATGTTTGCATATAGTGAACCTTACCATGCCAAAATCAGTTCCAAGCTAATTCTGCCCAGACTAACCTTCTAAACACCATCCATATACTTCATATGAATGATCCAAACACTTACCAACAATCTGAAACACCTCCATCATCAAATTCGATCCTCACTCCAAGCAACTGCAGATCGGGTTCCATGGCTATGCTCAGATGAATTCAGTCTACTCCAAGCATCCAGACATGTACCATAATCATCATTGAAGCTATCCAAATCATTACAAAGCATCTGTAACATCTCTAGCTCGAAATTCAATCTCCAGTTTTGCCGTTTTTGAAGGTAAGCCTCATGAACTTCAAACTCATACATACATGCATCATAAACAAAATATTGATATACGATCTTTTTTCTGCACCTATGAGGATCATTAACCCTCAATCAATTGCATCATAACTTGCACATACACGATTTCACATTGAATTTCAGTTTTAGGGTTCTTCGTGTTCATCAGAAAATTGATAGCCTTAGAATGAGAATAAATGAAATTAAAGATCAGCATCATGTTCCTTATGAAAAACCGAGTGAGATAGACTATCTACTCGATCAAAACAACTCAGTTTTCAGAAATTTCAAAATCAAGTTGGGGATGTGTTCTTGGCGCCATTTTTGTTCAGAAAATTCAAATGATTTGTTTTAAAATATAATTAAATAGAAGCGTGTTATTTACAAGCTGCGCGCGCAGCTCAGTTGGCAAGTGTTTTGGTTGGTAAGAGAGAGGGCGTGGGTTCAAACCCTTGAGAAGACAAACCATTTTTTTAACACTTATTTTTTCTTCATTTTTTTACACAACTTCCCTTAATTAATTAACCAATCAAATCAACTCTTTTTTACTTCATTTTTTGTACACTTCTCATTTAATATATATATATATATTTTATGAATATCCAAAAAAATCACAAAAAAAATATATTTATTTAATGTGTTTTTATTAAGTTTAAAGTGACTTGTTTTTAAATGTTTTTAATACTTTAAAAATTGTTTTTTCACTTGATTTTCAAAACTTAATCACTTGTAAATATTTTGTGATCAAACCCTAATCACTTAGGTCTTAATTAAGCATAAAATTTGTTTTTATCTTAATTAAGTTGACTTTTGTCAAAATTCAAACTGCTTTAAAACAAACGATCAAAGTTTTTCAAAACAATAAACCATTTCCTTTTGGTTTTCTTTTCAAAAACTCTTGATTAAATCTTTTTGGATTGATCAATTGATTTTCAAAACAATCAACCATGTTTTATAAAATAAAACATGGGCCTCTCGAATATTAGAGAGTATAAGTCCCATTCCTTTTTTCTTTGTACAGTTTTTCTTTAAACAGAAAACTTCTTTCAAAACAAAACTTTCAAAGCTTTTCAAACGACGAAACCTCGCGTTTTTTGACAAAACAATCAACCATGTTTTATAAAATAAAACATGGGCCTCCACATAGGTATAAGTCCCATTCCCTTACATGAAATTAGGTATTTCATTGTACATACACCTTTTTGTACATACCTCGATCAATTTGATTTTTAACCTCGAATAACAAATCAAAAATGAAGGTTTTCTTTAAATCTTCCCAAAAATACCATGGGCCTCCATGTAGGTATAAGTCCCAACGTCCCTTGTAAATACTTGTTTACATAGCTTTTGAATAAACTCAATGGGCCTCTCCCCGAGTATAAGTCCCGAGCCCCGTGTTTACAAACGGATCATCCTTACAGGTATATTTCCTTCATAAACTCCATTGTATACACACACCTTGTCATATATAACTGTTCATACTTGTTCATATTTGTTCATGTACTTGTTAATATTTGTTCGTACTTGTTCATATTTGTGATTGTGTTATATATACTTGTTCAACTTAGTACAACACTAGGTTCCCCATAGCCTCCTATTGGGATTCGTGCAAAGAATCTCCCTTAGTTTAGGTTAGGACATAGAGTATGGTTTCCCGGTGAAATCGCTCTAAGAGCTCAAACCAACTATACCACGCCTCCTCTTGGGCTTCGTACAAACGACTTGTCCCTCCCAGAGCCTCCTCTCGGGCTTACAATGCAAGGACCCTCGATTGTCCCTCCCATAGCCTCCTCTTGGGCTTACAATGCAAGGACCCTCGGATAGCCTCCTCTTGGGCTTCGTACAAGGACCCACGGGCTTCTTATAAGCATCCCCAATATCCAAAACAAATACCCCTAGGAGATTAGACATTTATCATCTCTATGATAGGAGTATCTCATCTATATCATCACAAACAATCAATCAATCAAATTTCTCTTTTGCCACAAGGCTGGCTAATCAATCAAACTTTTTGCCACCAGGCTGGCTGATTAATCAAAGTTTTTGCCACAAGGCTGGCTTCATTGAAACTTTTGCCACAAGGCTGGCTGATTAATCAAAATTTTTTGTCACAAGGCTGACTTCATTGAAAGTTTTTGCCACAAGGCTGGCTAATCAAACTTGTTTTTGCCACAAGGCTGGCTAAACAAAAAACATCTTTATCATTCTAAGCACCATAAGTGGCACAGCCCAGGGCTTATAATGAAAAGATTTCAAACAAAAAACAAACAGATGTATGTGATGATATAGATTAGATACATCGAACATTTAGATGACATTTGTCTCTTTTCCTTTGCTTCCACTAGCATAAGTGGGAACTACGATTGCTCTGACTTTCCAAACATCCCTTTGAGAATACGTAGGCACAAGGTCATATCCTTGGAGAGCAAAACTTCTCCCTCAAACCACTCAAACCTTAGCACCCTTAGACCTCGAGCTACAGATGCTCTGATTCCCTCTAAGGGATATGTATGCAGAGGATCGCGATGATCTTTGCGAGCATAATCAAACAAACACCTTAGTTTCCCACCTATCTCACAATAGAACCTCCACCATAACATAGAATGAAAAACATAACAAAGAAGCCTATAGAGTACTATAGATACGTTGGGTGCTAATACCTTCCCTTCGTATAACCAACCCTCTTACCCAAGATCTCTCCCCCACTTTTAAGGTTATTGCAGCTTTTTTCCTTTTCCTACTTTGGAAATAATAAAAAGTTTGGTCGTGACAAAAACAAAGAAAAATCTTTTTCTTGAGCACTCGAGCCCAAAGAAGGCATCAGGTGTCTCATCCCACAAACGATGATTTTTCCCCGCGACACCCAGCATAGTAGGGCTTCAACCTCTGTCCATTTACTTTGAATATGTCCCCATTGGCTTGGTTTTTAATTTCAATCGCACCATGTGGGAATACTTTGTGCACAACAAACGGCCCTGACCATCTTGATTTCAATTTTCCAGGAAACAGCTTCAGCCTCGAGTTAAACAACAACACTAGTTGTCCTTCCCAAAAGTCCTTCTTGATGATTATTTGATCATGCCACTTCTTTGTTTGTTCTTTGTACATCTTAGCATTTTCATAAGCTTGATCTCGAAATTCCTCTAACTCATGTAGTTGAATGATACGGGACTCACCGGCTTTTACAATATCGTAGTTGAGGAATTTAGAAGCCCAAAATGCCTTGTGTTAAAGCTCGAGTGGCAAATGGCAAGCTTTACCATAAACCAACTGATAGGGTGACATGCCTATGGGTGTTTTGAATGCAGTCCTGTATGCCCATAATGCATCGTCAAGCTTCATAGCCCAATCTTTTCTTGAGGCGCTCACAGTCTTTTCGAGAATCTGCTTGATTTGCCTATTCGATACCTCTACCTGACCACTAGTCTGAGGGTGGTAAGCTGTTGCAATCTTGTGCTTCACATTATACTTCTTCAGCAGATTCTCCATCAACTTATTCAAGAAATGAGTACCTTCATCGCTTATGAGTGTTCGGGGGACACCGAATCTGGAGAATATGTTGTTCTTGAGGAAATTCACCACCACCTTGGCATCATTTGTAGGAAGAGCAACTGCTTCAACCCATTTAGAGACGTAGTCCACCGCTACAAGGATGTAGTTCTTCCCATGTGATGGTGGAAAAGGTCCCATGAAATCAATGTTAGAACAAGATTTGTTCTGATCAATATTCTTAGTTTTGATGATAACAAGGATATGAATTTTGTGTGAGATAATGTGGTACTCTAATACATTGCAATTTCCCTTTCAGGAAATATATAAAGAGTATGCACAAATCAGCGCTCAGAAGCTTTGACTCAGAAGTTTCAGCATGCAACATCAGAACATGGTCTGGCAAGACATCAGAAGATGGTCAAGGCAGAATCAGAACATGGGTCTATGGAAGCATCAGAAGAACTTGAGTTCAGAAGCAGAAGCACTGAAGTTCTCATGGTATCACGCTCAGAAGCACTTCAAGGTCAGAAGACAAGAAGATGCTATGCACCAAGTTGTTTGACTCTGATGATATTCAAACGTTGTATACACAAACATCAGATCAGAAGAAAGTACAGGTGGCAGGCTACGCTGACTGACAAAAGGAACGTTTGAAGCTATTAAAGGCAACGTCAGTAGACACAGCGTGAACAAGGCTCGAGGTAGTTGACAAAAGCGTGAAACATTAAATGCAATGTTGTACGAAATACGCAAAGCATTAAATGCTCCCAACGGTCATCTTCTCAAGTGCCTATAAGTATGAAGTTCTGATGAGAAGCAAGGTTGACGATTTCTGTGAATATTAACTTGCTAAAACGCTGTTCAAATCAAAGCTCTCAAACTTCATCTTCATCAAAGCTCACTACATTGCTGTTGTAATATATTAGTGAGATTAAGCTTAAACTTTAAGAGAAATATCACTGTTGTGTGTCATACCCCAATTTTTGACCCTAAGATCCTATATCATTCATATCCCAATCACTAATCAGGAGCTTCACTTGGAAGTTTTGTTTATGGTGTTGCACTCACCTCATCAATAAGAGGGACCATCAAGCACCAATGATTGTTTATCTTGTATGCATATTATACTAACCCAAATACCAAAAACATTGCTTTGTTTCTTTGTAGGCTTTTGTTTTGTAGGTACCAAGCCAAGACATGCAATAAACAAGGCATTTTTCAAATTTTTGACTGATGAAATCGATTTCCCTACTGGGTAAATCGATTTCCCTGCAGCAATCTTCAACAAAATCACATTCTGGACAGCATGAAATCGATTTCCCTCCTGGGTAAATCGATTTCCCTAGTGTATTTTGCGCCAAATTCTCTTCTGAAACAGAGTGAAATCGATTTCACTCCTGGGGAAATCGATTTCCTTCAGGCGAAATTCAAAAAAATAGAGAGGGAAGCTTGATTTGATTTTGGCACCTATTTTCTTTGACCATTTTTGTCATTGTACCAATTTTCCACCTCATCAAAATAATTCTCTTCATTAAACACACTTAAACCCCATTTTACCACCTTTTACCATTTAATTGCCACTTTAATCACCAATTAAACACAAGCTAATTACCAAATGCAAAAAGACCAAACTACCACTACTCTTGCTCTCATCCTATAAATAGAGCCCACTACTCTCTCATTTCTCAAGCTTTTGAGAGCCAAAAAACCTCTTGCAATTTCTCTCCTCATTCCTACCAAATTCACCAAAGCTCTTCATTCTTTCATAAAGTTTGTGAGTTACATCTTGAACCTCACAAACTTTGAGCTAAACCACCATCCATTTCACTTTTTTTTCTTCAATTGTTGAGAGATCAAGATTTGTGTTGGTGATTCTTGAAGTAGATCCAAGTTTTGTTCAAGATTTGGTAAATTTTCTTCATCCTTTTTGTATATCATGATGTAGATCTTTGTTGCTTGTGTGTGATGCGTCTTTGATGCTATATTGGTGCTATTTGATGGTGATTTGATGGAAAATTCGTGCTCCAATTGATGTTTGATCATAAGGTGTTTGTACATTTGTTCAAGTCAAGTTTTATGCCTCTAAATGCTGTTTTTGCTGATTTTTACACTGAGGAAATCGATTTCCTTAAGGCTGAAATCGATTTCCTGCTGAGCGTGACTTGTTTTTTTTGAAAACTGCACTATGGAAATCGATTTCCCTCTGCATGAAATCGATTTCCTGCTGGCAGAATGTGGTTTTTTGCCTTTTTTATGCTTGTTTTGGTTTCCTACTTCCTCCACTTCATTAATATCATTGGATCTAGGATGTTGATAGGTTTGAAATGACCTAATCCATAATATTAGATGAATGATATTAATGATAGTGTGAGTTGATTATCTTTTGTGAATTTTATTCTTCTTCCTCCATTTCATTAATATCATTGGATCTAGGATGTTGATAGGTTTGAAAGAACCAAATCCATAATATTAGATGAATGATATTAATGATAGTGTGAGTTGATTATCTTTATGCATTTTATCTTCTTCTTCTCCTTTTTTTCTTTTGATCGATGAAAGTCTTAATACTTTGAGAATTCTTATGGATTCTTAGTGAAGACTAGATCGTTACCTATTTTCTTTTCGTGCGGTATTGCTTTCGGAAGGCGATCTACATATCGTTCTTCTCGCATACATTAGCACATAAAGTTTTGACCGGCCTCGTTGTAGGGTGATTTCTACATAAATCACTTGGCGATCTGCTTAACATAGCGCAATATTTCGTGTCGCGAATCAAAAAGATCAAACATGGAAGAGGATTGTATGCGGTTGATTTAAGACTTGTGGAGGTTTTTATCGTGTAGTCGCTATGATTTTATCAAGCTTCTGATAAGCCCCATTGACTTTAAATCCGAGTATATCATTCACTCACCATAGATCTTCCTACTAACTTTGATAACATACTTGACAAGTTTCAAGATGGTTATCTTTAACATTTAACAACTAACTTTAATTTCCGCACCTTTTATATTACCGTTCTTTATATTACCGCTCTTTATATTTCTCGCCTTATCGCTTTACTTTATCATTTCATCATATTTACTTTCCGCCATTTTTCCTTTGTCCACTTGGACCATACTTTATCTTTTCTTGCTAAAACACTAATAAATAACCAAAATCTAAAAAATACATAAGGCTCTCTTTGGACTATCAGTTACTATCCCTAGCGCTTTGGAGATTCGGACTTATGGACCTAGTACCTCTGGACTCATTCTATTATTATCCTGCGATTGTTCTGTCTGTCTGGCATTGTTCTGTTGTATGTTTATGTGTGCAGGTATTTCTTTGAAAGCCCTTGATGGTTAATTCCAAGGCATTGATATAAGGATTTTACCCGAAAAACAGCCGTTACTCTGCCCGATTTTCGTCAGAATCTTAATGTGCTTAATGCAAAGTGGTTCTAAGACAATAAGTTCATCTGGATCCCCAAGTGTAATGTGTTGGTATTGATAAATCCAAAGGATGGGAAAACTACCTTGGCTCTTAATGTCAAGTGATGGCTTCTTATTCGGTTAGACCGTTTCTTTCCTTAGCTTTTATTTTATGCATTAGGTTAGCCTCTTCATCTCCTCCCATTCTTAAATTTTCAAAATCTTCTCCCTTTTTCCAAAATATTCTTATGTTTGCAAATCTTTTCAAAACTTTTTCTTCTTTTCTTAAAAATATCTTTCGCCCTTAGTGGCTTTTCTTCAAAAGTTTAGACACCGTTAATTGTCGAAACGAGTGGTTATACCCCACGATTTTGAAATTGATTGATAATAACGAGATCTTTTCCGCGTGAGAGAGCTAGTGGCATACTCGTTGATTTTATCCGAGTTGGCGCTCTTCTTTCATTTGCGATGCAAAGAACTTGTTTGTTCTCATGCTCAAGATCAATGGCTGAGTATTTCTCTCTAACGACAACAAAGTGTTTATTCGTTTTAAAACGTTTTTCCCAAAAGCGGAACTACATTAGCTCTGACTTCTCCATTGCACCGAGGAGGTATGTAGGCCCAAAGCTAAACGCTTTGCCGAGCTTATTTTAAAAATAAAACAAACCCTTTTTAGCACACACACACAGATTTTCAAAAAGGTTCTTGTGGAATACAACAGATATGAGGGGTGCTTTAAACCTTCCCCTCATATAATCAACACCCGTACCTGAGATCTCTTTCTTGTTTTAAAAACAAAAATTTGGGTTTTACGTTCTTTTCCCTTTTCCTTTGAAAAAATAAAGCGCGGTGGCGATTTCAAAACGGAATATTGATTCAAGTCAATCCTATGGCTTCGATATCAGATTTTCCCCGCTACAGAAAAATGGCGACTTCACTGGGGATCCAGTTTTTTAAGTGTGTTAAGCCTATTTTTGTTTATCTGTGTGTTTTTATCTGTATATATTGCTGTGTGCTTTGTTTGTTATTTTCTTTTTTTTCTTTTTGGTGCTCGATGGTTCCTCTGTGATGAGATAAAGTTCTAACCCGAACTTTGGTGAGTAACTTGAGATAGGAGGTGGTAAGACCAATAGTCGCATGTCAGGAGCAATCCTTACCATGAGCGTCATATGGTGGAACCCCAATCAGTGCTGAGTTTAGAGCTTTCATAGAGAAGCAGAATGAGCACAACAATGGGGTTCAAGAGATGCTGGCCAAGATCTTGTCGAGGCTAGGGTCATCTTAGATTGAGTCTTAGTTGTTTTGTTTTTTCTTTTGCTGCATCTGTTTTGTGCATCTTCTCTTCCTTATCTTCTTGTACTTCTGTACTTCGGTCTTTTTGAGCTTCAATGAAAATTATCTTTTTCTTCCATGTGTTTCTTTTTGTTTTTCATCTGAATCTTTTATGTTTTTGATGTTATGACAAAAAGGGGGAGAAATATGTGATAAATGATTTGATTTAATCAGCTGCTTTACTAACAGAACTTGAAAAGTTCTATGCTTTAAGTTGTGTTGTTGCAGGAATTGAAGATTAAAGATCAACATAAGAAGCAACAAGATGAGGAAAAGCAATTCTATAGAGAATCAAGCTCTTGGATTCTTGAAGCAAGCTGAGTGCTATGAAGCTTCAGAATCAGAAGCAAGAAGGAAGAATGTTCAGATATTCTGATGATAGAATATGATCTGAAACATTATGTCTATATGTTCTGATACATTCTATATGGCTCTGATACATATTATGTGTTCTGAAACATATTCTATGTTCTGACTCATTCATGCTGACTTTTGTCGTTTAGTTTTGTTCTGTAACATTTCAGGATGTAGAGATGCTCTGATGATGCTCTGGTACATTCAACAATGTTCTGATACAATCTAGCATGAAGTCATGTAAGAAGAAATTCAAGTTCTGAAGCTGTCCGATGGAAGCAGAAGTCAGAAGCTGTGAATGTTCTGAAGATCAAAGAAATTCAAGTTCTGAAGCTGTCCGATGGAAGCAGGAATCAGAAGCTGCGAATGTTCTGAGAATCTAAAGAAATTCAAAGTTCTGAAGCTGTCCTATGGAAGCAAGAATCAGAAGTCATGAATGTTCTGAAGATCAAGCATATGTGAACGTCTCTACTGAAATACTCAGGGAAGTCTTTTATTTATAAAATTCTTCTAGTATTAATTTCAGGGGAGATTATTCATCTCAGGGGGAGATTGTTAATCTCAGGGGGAGACATATTCACATGCTTATGCTATAGCTGTGCAAATTGTCTTTAGCCGTCTGCTCTTTCTGATCGCAAATTCATATCATTTATATATGTTTTTGTCATCATCAAAAAGGGGGAGATTGTTAGAACAAGATTTGTTCTGATCAATATTCTTAGTTTTGATGATAACAAGGATATGAATTTTGTGTGAGATAATGTGGTACTCTAATACATTGCAATTTCCCTTTCAGGAAATATATAAAGAGTATGCACAAATCAGCGCTCAGAAGCTTTGACTCAGAAGGTTCAGCATGCAACATCAGAACATGGTCTGGCAAGACATCAGAAGATGGTCAAGGCAGAATCAGAACATGGGTCTATGGAAGCATCAGAAGAACTTGAGTTCAGAAGCAGAAGCACTGAAGTTCTCATGGTATCACGCTCAGAAGCACTTCAAGGTCAGAAGACAAGAAGATGCTATGCACCAAGCTGTTTGACTCTGATGATATTCAAACGTTGTATACACAAACATCAGATCAGAAGAAAGTACAGGTGGCAGGCTACGCTGACTGACAAAAGGAACGTTGGAAGCTATTAAAGGCAACGTCAGTAGACACAGCGTGAACAAGGCTCGAGGTAGTTGACAAAAGCGTGAAACATTAAATGCAATGTTGTACGGAATACGCAAAGCATTAAATGCTCCCAACGGTCATCTTCTCAAGTGCCTATAAGTATGAAGTTCTGATGAGAAGCAAGGTTGACGATTTCTGTGAATATTAACTTGCTAAAACGCTGTTCAAATCAAAGCTCTCAAACTTCATCTTCATCAAAGCTCACTACATTGCTGTTGTAATATATTAGTGAGATTAAGCTTAAACTTTAAGAGAAATATCACTGTTGTGATTATAGCTTTTCAGAAGCATTGTAATACTCTTAGAATTGATTACATTAATTTGTAAGTAACTAGAGTGATCAAGTGTTGATCAGGATACTCTAGGAAGTCTTAGCTTGTGTCTAAGCAGTTGTAATTAGAGTGATCACGTGGTGGTCAGGATACTCTAAGAAAGTCTTAGCTTGTGTCTAAGCATTTGTTCCTAGAGTGATCAGGTTGTGATCAGGATACTCTAGAAGACTTAGTCGTGGGCTAAGTGGAAAACCATTGTAATCTGTTGCGATTAGTGGATTAAATCCTCAGGTGAGGTAAATCACTCCGTGGGGGTGGACTGGAGTAGTTTAGTTAACAACGAACCAGGATAAAAATAACTGTGCAAATTGTTTTTATCGTTCAAGTTTTTAGACTACACTTATTCAACCCCCCCCCTTTCTAAGTGTTTTTCTATCCTTCAATCAATACCCCACACATCAAACAATTCCACTTCAAGTATACCCTTCTGAGGCATCTGATTTCTTTTTGAAATATTCCCCGTTCTCTGACACCTGTCGCATTCTTTCACAATGCTTTGAGCGTCTTTGAATAATGTGGGCCAATATAACCCGGATTGTAAGACCTTTGCCGCCGTTCTATCACCACTGAAATGTCCGCCATATTCTGAGTCATGGCATGCTTTTAGCACATCTTGTTGTTCCTCTTCGGGTACACATCTTCTAATCAAACCATCGAGACCCTTCTTGTATAAGAAAGGATCATCCCACAAGTAGAACCTGCAATCATGTAAAAACTTTTTTCTACGGTTATAGTCAAAATCATCACGGATAATACCACCTACCAAATAGTTCGCATAGTCGGCGAACCAAGGTACACCAATAATAGCGAGGATATGTTCATCTGCGAACTCATCCTTTATTGGGCGCGTGGCTTTTGTCTCTTCAATAGGTGACATTCAAGACAAGTGATCGGCCACAGTGTTCTCAGATCCTTTCTTGTCACGAATTTCTACATCAAACTCTTGAAGGAGTAAGATCCATCTTAGCAGTCTTGGCTTAGAGTCCTGTTTAGCAAAAAGATACTTCAAGGCAGCATGGTCAGTATAAACAATGACTCTAGAACCCAACAGATATTGCCTGAATTTATCAAAGGCATAAACAACCGCTAACAACTCCTTTTCAGTAGTTGCATAGTTCATCTGTGCAGGGTTCAACACATGACTAGCGTAGTAAATAACATGTAACAACTTTTCTCGACGCTGTCCCAAAACCGCCCCCACTGCAATATCACTTGCATCACACATGATCTCAAAAGGTAGAGACCAATCCGGGGCTACAACAATTGGTGCCGACACTAATTTTTGCTTTAGTGTATCAAATGCTACGGCACATTCTTTGTCAAAAATAAAAGCTTTGTCCTTAACTAAAAGAGTAGTTAAAGGTTTTGCTATTTTTGAGAAGTCTCTTATAAACCTACGGTAAAAACCCGCATGCCCTAAGAAACTTCGGATACCTTTTTCATTCAGGGGAGGAGGCAATTTTGCAATGACTTCTATCTTGGCTTGATCAACTTCTATTCCCTTATGAGAAATTTTGTGGCCCAAGACTATACCTTCACGCACCATGAAGTGACACTTCTCCCAGTTGAGGATTAAGTTGGTCTGTTGGCATCTTTCTAAAGCAAGAGCAAGGTTAGTTAAGCAATTATCAAAAGACTTACCAAAAACCGAGAAGTCATCCATGAATACTTCCATATGCTTCTCAAGCATATCGGAAAAAATGGATTGCATGCATCGTTGAAATGTGGCTGGTGCATTACATAACCCGAATGGCATTCTTCTGTAGGCAAAAATACCAAAAGGGCATATAAAAGCGGTCTTCTCTTGGTCCTCTGGTGCAACCGCTATCTGATTATACCCCGAGTAGCCATCGAGGAAACAATAGTAGTCATGACCCGCTAACCTTTCTAACATCTGATCGATGAAAGGCAAGGGGAAGTGATATTTTCTTGTTGCCAGATTTAGTCTTCGGTAGTCAATACAGACTCTCCACCCTGTAACTGTCCTTGTGGGAATCAACTCATTCTTTTCATTCTTAACAACGGTAGTTCCACCTTTCTTTGGCACCACATGAACTGGACTCACCCATGAACTGTCAGATATTGGGTAGATCATCCCTGCGTCCAAAAGTTTTACCACCTCCTTTCTAACCACTTCCTTCATCGCTGGATTGAGTCGTCGTTGAGGCTGGACAACTGGTTTGTGATCATCCTCCATGAGGATTTTGTGCATGCAAATTGTTGGACTTATTCCTTTTAACTCTTCGATGGACCATCCCAGAGCGCTTTTATGCTTTTTAAGCACTTTGACCAGTTTATCTTCTTGAAGGAATTCAAGGTGAGAACTTATGATGGCCGGGCATTTACTCTCAGTGTCTAAAAAGACATATTTGAGGTTCTCCGGTAATTGTTTTAGTTCAGCCCCCTTCTTTGGTTCATCTTTACTTTCCTCCGCTAATGGTTGCCTTAGCTCTTCCCATCGGTTTTGGCGAGGATTTTTGACAAATGATGTTTTTTCCATCATGGCTAAAACTTCACTATCTTTTTCATCAACTGTCTCCTCTTCTCCAAAGATTGATAAGCTCAAAACTCTCTCCAACGGTAACTGTTGTGTTGTCAAAGAATTTCCTTCATCACAAATTTGATTAATTACCTCAATGTGTTGACTTGTGGCAATGTCATCTTTGTACTTCATGGTGTTTCGCACATCAATCTTTAGTTCCTCATCATAAACCTTCAGGGTCATCGTACCTTCCTCTATGTCGATCAAGCATCTCCCGGTCTCTAAAAATGGTCTCCCCAAAATGATTGGTATCTCTTCATCTTCGGGCATCTCTAGAATAACAAAATCTACAGGGAATACAAACTTGTCGATTTTCACCAACACGTCTTCTACCACTCCATACGGTCTTTTCACTGACTGGTCGGCAAACTGAAGTGTCATTCGTGTATCTTGTACTTTACTTATCCCCAATCTTTTGTAGATGGATAATGGCATAAGACTTACACTTGCTCCCAAATCAATAAGAGCTTTCTTGAAAGACCTATCACCAATGGTGCATGGAATAGTTACTGAACCTCGATCTTTCTTTTTAACCGGAATCTTCATGCCCTGCAAAATAGCACTCCAAGTTTCAGTTAGAATAATCGGATCACTCTCAATGGTCCGCTTCTTTGAGATAATATCTTTCATGAACTTTGCATAGGTTGGCATTTGCTCAAGTGCCTCTAGGAAGGGAATATTCAGTTCAAGCTTCTTGAACATTTCTAAGAACTTCTCAAAATTCTTCTCATGTTGTTCTTTCTTCTTATTTCTTGTGGGGAAAGGGAGTTTAACCGTCGGTTTAGGTGTAACCACTTTTTCTTTTACCACCCTTTCGTCCCCCTTGACCCCTTGACTTACAACCTCATTCTCTTTAATCTCTACATCCACTTCAATCAGCATATCTTCTTCGTCAGAATTCTTCTCAGGTTTGTCATTGGATTTATTGCTTCTGGTAGTCATAGCGTTCACATGATTGTTGTCTCTGGGATTTGTAACCGTGGCACTTGGTAGAGCTCCCTGTGGTTGAGTGTTGGTCATTTGTTGTGCAATCTGACTCATTTGAATTTCCAAATTTTTGATTGATACCCCTGTGTTCCTTAGATTGCTCCTTGTTTCTTCTTGGAATTGAGAATTTTGAGCTGCCATTTTTTCAATAGCGATCTCCCAATCCGCTTTCTTCGGTACCTGTTGTTGAAATTGTTGAGGCGCTTGAGATTGGAACTGTTGCGGGTGGTGTTGAAATTGTTGTTGGTAAGGAAGTTGTTGTTGAGGAGGTCTATATTGTTGTGACTGAGCTAGAGATTGAAATTGGGTTGGTCCTTGCTTCTGAACGTTTCCTTGTTGGTCTTTCCATGCGAAATTAGGATGATTTTTCCAACCTGGATTATATGTATTGGCATATGGATTATTTTGCCTCAACATATGAATCTGCTCCACCTGTTCTTGTGTTGCCACACAATGCATCGCAAAATGCGGTCCACTACATATTTCACAAACAATTGAGGCGACTGGCTCAACTTGTGCTACTTTCTGTTCATTAATATTCATCTTCTTCAATCTTCTTTCTACTTCAGCCGCAATTTGTTCTTCCATTTTAACTACCTGATCAGCAAGCTTCAAATCAATTTTACCTTCCGGTTGGCTCATTGCACGGTCATATAACTCAATGTGCTCATTAGCGGCAATAGCTTCTATGGTTCTCTTGATACCAGTGGCTGTTGAAAAATTTGTTGAGCCACCGGCGGCAGTATCGATAAGCTGTTTAGTCTTAAGTCGGAGACCATTAACAAAAGTCTGCATTTGTTCGGTTGGGTCCACATTATGAGTAGGACATGCAACCAAACACCTCTTGAACCTTTTGTATGCATCCCCCAACGATTCTCCTTCTTTCTGCTTGAAGTTTACAATATCATATCTTTTTCGAATAAAAACTGATGCGGGGAAGTACTCGTTAAGAAAGGTTGTTTCCATCTGTTGCCATGTGGTGATGCTTCCAGCTGGAAGTGAGTAAAACCACTCTTCCGCATCTTCGGATAGAGTAAAAGGAAACATTACTAGTCTCTTTGCTTCTTAGGAATGGCCCTCTATCTTCAATGATGTTGTTGTGGTGAGGAATCTCTGTAAATGCTTATTTGCATCTTCATTGATTCTTCCAGCAAAGGGTCTACTTTCTAGCTGACGGATAGTAGAAGGATGTAGTTGGAAGTGTGCCACGTTAACTGGTTGATTTACTATGGTCATTCTTCCAAGCGGTGCATTGGCCCTTCCATAATCACCTAAAAGTCTCTCTGGAGGAGGTGGATCAGCTGCCATAGTTTCAGGCTCAGAATCTGACTGCTCGGACTGAATAGATATTACTTCTTCGTCTTCTGATTCTGAAACTACAGGTGATTCTTCTTTCGATGCCAGTCTTTTCCACTTAACTTCTCGGAGTCGTGCTCGCAATAATTTTTCGGGTTCTGCGTCAAAAAGAAGTTCAGCTGAGGCCTTACCTCGCATACAAGATTAGACAGCTATTAGTTGAGAGTAAACAATAAAAATAAATAAGTAAATAAAAATTAAATTTTGCAACAACAATAAAATTTTAATTGCAGAGCAATAAAATTTTAATTGACTGAATAATTTATATTTTGGCTCAAATATAAATTAGCAAGTGTACTATTTTTACCGAGGTAGTAATAATGGGTTTTACCCCAAGTATCGATCACGAGGATTGCGTGGGAAATACAAATTATTGTAAGAGTCAATTAAACAAAAGAGCATATGGGGGGTTTTTCTTATATTGAAATAATAAAATTAAAATAAATAAGCTGAAAGTAAAGTTGAGCTTTTGTGTATAAATTTAGAGTAATGCCAAGGTAGGTGTATGATTTGCCTTATAATGACTCTGTAAAAAGATCTCTTTAACAAGTTCATGAGGTGCAACTATTTGTTCTTAAGGATGTTTTCCTAAGTCCTTAGTGAAAACCTTTTGGTTTGCAATCAGCGTTTTTTTATTGTCCACGTAGGCATTTTTTGCACAAAAATATGAAACAGGGTCTTTAATGATGGTAATATATTTTGTGAAGTCTGTTACAAAAAAAAAATTAAGGGGGCGAAAATCAAAACACGCCTATATGGCAGGGGTAAAAGGCATTTAACCCTTTATTTTATCACAAACATTTTTTT
>NC_081182.1:116706666-116781798 GCF_029867415.1 Vicia villosa | reverse complement strand
AATCAACCATGTTGTTCTTCAATAAATAAATCTTCATAAACCATACACGTATTTTATTTGATTTAATTGTTATAAAATTTAAATCTAAATTTATTTCATAACAATATTATTCCGATCACACACATTTAGTCAAAGAACTAAATGCAATTTAATTTTATTTTATAAAAAAATCAAATAAATTTTAAATAAATATAGAAACCATATTATTACTAACTAAACGTGATAATCAACAGAGGAATGAGACAAGATAATAAGATCTTATTACTTAATTATTATTACTTAATTACTATAAGCTATTATATAATAAAAATAAATAAATATAATATCTTTATTAGTGGCGCAAGTGCCGACATACATTTTAAAAAAATAATAATAATGAGTTATGAGTGCACTTTAAACATACAAGTTATTTAAACAATAAATCATGTAAACAAACAAATAGATAACACACTTTATTATTATTAGAAAAGAAAATTAAAAACATCCATAAATATTTATTTTAATAATTAAAAATAAATTTTCATAAATTATATTTTTGACACTTCCCTTTCCAATCTCTAAATGACTTGCGAGTGATAAATTTTTCGATTTATATAAACAAAGAAATCACCCATCTCTAAATGACATAGAAGGTATTGATTTTATCATCCTAAAAATATTTTACAATACCCATTCATCGCACATAAATTGAATATAGATATTTATTCTCATAAGATCAATTTCATTAATCATGATATTATTCTAATATAATAATTAATCCATAAATTAATACCATATATAATAATTTGTGATATCTCACAAATATTTTATGATTCTATCAAATATCCAAAAAATATATACAAAAATAAAAATTTCTATTTCACTAATTTATCTCAATCATATCATATATAGATCTCTAAAAATTATCTAATTTATTTTCAATAAATTAATTAAGTAGTATTTAACAATAAAATAAAATATCTTAAATCTTATTATTTGTATATATAAATCTACATATCAAATTATATTATCACAATATAAATATTATATGCACACCCTCACAATAGATTATATTATACTCAAATTGAAAGTAGATATTAATATATTTTATACACACAAAACTTTCTGCTATAATAGAATATATTGATTTTTTATTCAAAATATCAAAAATAATTTTAAAATCAAAACAGATAATAGTATTTTAATTTATTTTTAAATCAAAATATCAAAAATAATTTTAAAGTTTTAATTTATTTCAATATAATTGTATTTTAAAAATCACAAAAATAAATGTATCCATCTAGGTAATAATTGATAATGTAACAATTTTAGGGAGTTTCTAACTAAAAAAATTCTTTACAATAATACAAATATTTATAATTCTTCAAGAACTATAACATACACGTTTTTTATATTCATGAAAAAAAATTATTGTGCAATCGTTCAGGGATATTTTTTTAAGTTCTTTATAAGTTCGTCAAGAATCATAGCAAACAATTATTTTGCAATCCTTTGGGGATTGTTTTAAGTATTTTTTTAATAAGTTCTTCAAGAATCATAACTAATAATTATTTTGCTATCCTTCTAGGATGCTTTATAAGTTCTTGAATAAGAGACTATTATTTGGTTATTTTTCATGGATGTTTGATAAGTTCTTATTATTATTTGACTATCTTTCCGTAATGTTTGATAAGTTCTTCAAGAACTATTTAATAAATTATTATTTGGCTATCCTTCAAGATGTTTCATAAGTTCTTCAGGAACTATATAATAAACTATTATTTTGCTATCCTTTAAAGATGTTTGATAAGTTCTTCTGGAACTATATAATAAATTATTATTTTGCTATCCTTCAGGGACTGTTTGTTTTTAACTTTCTCTAAAATATTTTTAACTTTCCCTCACATCATTTTAGTTGTAGCGCTTTGAGAACGTCATTCTTTTTAATGATGAATTTTTCTATTCTGGAAAAAAGAATTGTTGTATATTCACCAAAGAGTATTTTTCTTTTGCTTGAATAATTTCTCCATAAGGGAGTGTTTGTTAGGGTTCAAAGCTAAATCCTTTAAAATCTCTGGTTTTGGGGATTTAAGTTCTAAGTCATTAGTCCAGTTTGTAAGCTCAGTCTGGTTAATTTTATTTGAGATCAACCCGATTAAAAATCTCAATTCGGTTCATGAGCTAGGACCAACTTAAAAGTCCTCTTTGGTTTGAGATAAGCCTGGTTAAAATTCTCAACTTGGTTCGTGGTGAACTTGGTCAAAACCTCAGTTCAATTTCGGATTTTAGCCTGGTCAAAAGCTCACCTTGGTTTAAGTTATATCCATAGAAAATCTCGATTTAGCTTGGGGGCTAACGACTTCAAGTTGCAATTCATAAGAGGGACTAAATGCTACACTCTTCAAGTCGGTGTTTGGAAGGAAAACTAATCACTTCTCCCCGTTGTTCGTTGTTTGGTTGGAAGTTAGCCTCAAACTCCATTTTTCCTTGTATATAGGGGTTCAAGAATTTAAGCTACTTAAAGATCTTAAGTATTATTGGATACTGTAAAAATTAAATCTTGGGGACAAGACTAAGACTTCTTGAATGAAGATGTATAAATTTCTGGTGTCTTTTTTTCCTTAACTTTTACTTTCAGCATATTTCCGCTACAAATTTCTAAAATGTTGAAAAAGTTTATAAACTCCAAAAATAATCATAATTTTTTTCAAACTACAATTTTTCTGAAATCCACAATTCCCCATCCTCTTATATGAGAAGTCACATGTTCAACACTAAAGACTGCCCTGTGATAAGTTGTTCCAAGCAGTAAGTGACTAGGGATGCTCAATTGTTCATGTGCTGAAGTACTTTAATACATAAAGTTTATGCTTCAATTCAAGTGCTTTATATAACGAATAATTTAACATTTTATAATACCAACTAATCGGCATAATCATAAGAATGCGCAAACATCTTAATAGTACATGTTGAAGGATAGAAAAACACTTAGAAGGGGGGGGGTTTGAATAAGTGTAGCTTTAAAAACTTGACAGATAAAAATAAATTGCACAGTTATTTTTATCCTGGTTCGTTGTTAACTAAACTACTCCAGTCCACCCCCGCAGAGATGATTTACCTCAACTGAGGATTTAATCCACTAATCGCACGGATTACAATGGTTCTCCACTTAGTCAGCAACTAAGTCTTCCAGAGTCTTCTGATCACACACTGATCACTCCAGGAACAACTGCTTAGATACCCTCTAAGACTTTTCTAGAGTATACTGATCCACACGATCACTCTAGTTACAACCTGCTTAGATAACCTCTAAGACTTCCTAGAGTATTCTGATCCACACGATCACTCTAGTTCTTTACAACTTAATGTAATCAATTCTAAGAGTATTACAATTGCTTCTTAAAAGCTATAATCACAAACTGTGATATTTCTCTTAACGTTTAAGCTTAATCTCACTAATATATTACAACAGCAATGTAGTGAGCTTTGATGAAGATGAAGATTCTGAGCTTTGAATAGAATAGAGTTTCAGCAAGTTAATAGGCGTTGTTTTGTTCAGGATCGTTAACCTTGCTTCTCATCAGAACTTCATATTTATAGGCGTTGGAGAAGATGACCGTTGAGTGCATTTAATGCTTTGCGTGTTCCGTACAGCATCGCATTTAATGTTATACGCTTTTGTCAACTACCTCGAGCCTTGTTCACGCTGTGTCTACTGACGTAGCCTTTAGTAGCTTTTAACGTTCCTTTTGTCAGTCAGCGTAGCTTGCCACTTGTACTTTCTTCTGATCTGATGTTTGTGAATACAACGTTTGAATATCATCAGAGTCAAACAGCTTGGTGCAAAGCATCTTCTGATCTTCTGACCTTGAAGTGCTTCTGAGCGTGATACCATCAGAACTTCAGTGCTTCTGTTCTCTTGTTCTTCTGATGCTTCCATAGACCCATGTTCTGATTCTGCTTCGACCATCTTCTGATGTCTTGCCAGACCATGTTCTGATGTTGCATGCTGAACCCTTTGAGACAAAGCTTTTGAGCGCTGAATTATGCGTACTCTTTTATATATTTCCTGAAAAGGAAATTGCATTGGATTAGAGTACCATATAATCTTAAGCAAAATTCATATTATTGTTATCATCAAAACTAAGATAATTGATCAGAACAAATCTTGTTCTAACAATCTCCCCCTTTTTGATGATGACAAAAACATATATAAATGATATGAATTTGCGATCAGAAAGAACAGACGGCAAAAGACAAATTACACAGCTATAGCATAAGCATATGAATATGTCTCCCCCTGAGATTAACAATCTCCCCCTGAGATAAATAATCTCCCCCTGAAATAAATACTCGAAGAACTTTAATAAAAGACTTCCCTGATTATTTCGGTAGAGACGATCATATAAGCTTCTGTCTTTAGAGAATTCATAGCTTCTGACTTCTGCTTCCATTGGACAGCTTCAGAACTAGAATTTCTTTTAGATCCCTAGAACACTCACAGCTTCTGATTCCTGCTTCCATCTAGGACAGCTTCAGAACTTGAAGTTCTTTGATCTTCTGAACATTCACAGCTTCTGACTTCTGCTTCCATCTAGGACAGCTTCAGAACTTGAATTTCTTTGATCTTCTGAACATTCACAGCTTCTGATTTCTGCTTCCATTTAGGACAGCTTCAGAACTTGAGTTTTCTGGATCTTTAGAACATTCACAGCTTCTGATTTCTGCTTCCCTCGGATAGCTTCAGAGCTTTGAATTTCTACCAACATCACTTCATGCTAGATTTGTATCAGAACATTGTTGAATGTACCAGAGCATCATCAGAGCATCTCTACATCCTGAAATGTTACAGAACAAAAACTAAACGACAAAAGTCAGCATGAACGAGTCAGAACATAAAATGTATATTCGAACACATGATATGTATTAGAGCCATATAGGCTGAAATAATGTATCAGAGCAAATAGAATTTTGTCAGAGCAAATAGACAAATATGGATCAAATTCTATTATCAGTGCTTCTGATTCATTCTTCTTTCTTGCTTCTGATCTCTGAAGCTTGACAGCACTCAGCTTGCTTCAGTTTCCATGAGCTTATTCTTTTTACAGAATAACACTTCTTATGGTTTTGCTTCTTGTGTTTGCATTGAAGATTCTCTTCACTTCTTTATACCTGCAAAACACTTAAACCATATAGAACTTGCAGTTCTTGTTAGTAAATGTGTGGGAGCTTTACCCAGCAACTGATAGATTAATCAAATCATTTATCATTTATCTTCTCCCCCTTTTTGTCATATCATCAAAAAGCAAAAAAGATTCAGAGACAAACAAAACGAAACACACGGAGGAAGAAGATGATTTCATTGAAGTTCAAACAGCAGGTACAGAAGGACATGAAGATAAGAAAGATCAGATGCACAAAGACAGATGCAACGAAAAGAAAGAAACAACACAGACTCAATCTAAGATGACCCTAGCCTTGACAAGATCTTGGCCAGCATCTCTTTAACCTCATTGTTGTGTCCTTCTTGCCTCACCATGAAAGCGTTATACTTATCATTGAGTGGGCTTTGCTCATCCTGTTTCTTCTGAATTTCTTCTGGAGTCCTTGCAAGACGAGAAGGTTCATCAGAAGAAGCTTCAACGCTTTCAACCACAGGAATAGCAACTTGATCTATAGCTTCCATGGATAGATCATTTGCAGGGATGTCCTCAACAGGATCTGATTCAGCAACATGATCTTCAGCATCTGCTTCTTGCATAGAAGCATCTCCATATTCTGCAGCAGGAATTTCCGAGTCTCCATTCTCAAGTGCCTGAAGAATGGCAGCTAGATTCCTGGGAGCAGAAGGGCCTTCAACTTCTGGTGGGTCAACAACTTCTGGAATGACCAAGCTTGGATCTTTCTCAGAAGGGTTTTCCCTTAGATAGTCAAAGAGAGTCTTGAAGTCTCCGAGCAGAACATGATAATCAGGAATAAAGATAACAATATCCCTGCATGGATTTGCTTCCATTTCAGCAGCCAGTCTTAATTGTTCCATCTCATCCAAGAAGGGCTTCTCTTCCAACAGATGTCTACCTTTGAGACTAGCAAACCAGAAGTCTTCATAATTCCTCAGAATTCCACGAGGCCGTGGGGCAGCAGCTACACAGGCTTCCTGAAGTTCTAAAAACAGAGCATCTGATTCTCTGCGAAAAATCCTCCAGAAGTTCCGCATAGCAACATCATTCAATCCAGAACTTTCAGCAATTCTGAGAGTATCAAAGGTACTTCTGAGATTCCTCTTTATGTTTTCAAAAACTACACCAATAGGATATACAGGGCGGAATTTTATTTGGGTTTTTGAAAAGGCAGGGTTGGAAGTGAAGTACGGATGAGATTCTCTATCCAACCTATAAGAAGATTCTGCTTCAGTATCAGAATCTAACACTACCACTTCAGCTTCAGGACGAGGCTTGGGAGTGTAGTTGCAATCACGGAGCAGCTGCTCATGTGATGCAGAGGTTGGAAGAGGAGAATCACAAAGATTGTTTTGAGAGGTGGAGGGAGTATGTTCAAGGGTGGCATTGAGAGAAGGTTGAGATGGAAAGAGAGTTTGAAGGGGTGGTATATCCAGAACAGGATTTATGGTAGGTGGAGAGGAAGGAATGGTTATAGGAGAAGATGGAGGTGTAAGAACATGGACAAAGACAGGTGATTCTGATGTGGCTTTTTCTGGTTCAGGTGTAGGGACAACCTCTATTGGTGCAGCTTCTGAACAAACAGCAGGAACAGAATCAGGTTCAGAAATGCATATACCTTTGGAACCTCTCAGAAAAGCTTTGGCCACATCCTCAGTCTTCTTCTGCTTCTTACTCTTCGGCTCTTCAATAATCTTTGCTTTGCCGCTAGCGATTTCTTTCCTTCTGACATATGCCAGAACTTCTGGTTGATTCTCAGCCTCTTGAGAGATATTTTCTTCATCAGATTCTTGAAGAATCATCTTTCTTTTTCTGATTTTCTTCTTCTCAACAACTTCAACAATCTCAGCATTGTTATTTGACTTCTTCTTCTTTTTCTCAGCTTCCTTCTTTTTCTTCTCAAAATCAGCAGAGACAGCCTTAACAACCTTTGCAATGACTTCTTCTGGGACCACTTCTTTCTTGGTGGTAGCAGCAGGATGATCAAACTTTCTTTTGGTCCTTTCTTCCTTCTTACGATTCACTTTAATAGGAGCACCTTTGTCTTGATCTTTAAGACTCTTATCCTCTTTTTGTGACTTCAGATACTTAGTTCTGACTTCAGGTACCTCACTATTGAAGAAGGTTTCAAAGTCAGCTAGTACTGGTTTTCTTCTGATTCTTGTTCCAGCTAGAGGTTGAGGAACTTTGAGGATAGTGTCAATTATTTTCATCTTCTTTAAAGAAAAAGCATTCAGACAGGCTCCAGAGGTGACAGCAAGGTTTTTGATAATACCTTCAGACTCCAGACTTTCAACAATCTTGGAATGCACCAGAAGGTTTGTAATAATTCTACCAAAAGGAATGATTGTTCCACCATTTTCTTTTCTGAAAGCGTTTCTGGAATCCTTTACTGCTTTCCACATATGGTTGAAGATAATATAAATCGCATCAACCTTCTTCTGAGTGGCAATGCAATAAAGAATATACCTTTGATCATTACTGATGAAATCCGAGGCATGTGTTGCTTTCCTATGGTAGAAACACCCAAGAAGGATCTTTGTCCAGATTCTGTAGACATCTCTCAAATCCTTGACGTGTTTTGTTTTCTTGACATTTGGATAGAGAGTGGATAGAACATCTCCCAAATCCGCCCTTTGATCAAACTCAAAAACCCCTTCAGGGTTTTTCAGGTCAAACATCATTCTTAGGATGTTTTCAGTAATAACAACAAACTTTCCATGGACGAAAGAAAGTATAGATTTTGGAGCAACCACAGCATGTGCCCAGAACTCCTTGACAAGATCCGGATAAACTGGACCAACGAACTCAGCAAACAACGAGGTCCATCCTTGAAAGATGATGTCTTCTTTAAGGTGAAATTGGTTTTCTTCAATGTTGTCAAAGTCAACCATGAGTTCACACAGAACTTCCAATTCATCTTTAGGAATGGAGCATGCAACAACAGGAGTAAGTTGCAAAGTTTCTTCTTGGAGATGATGAGGAACAGATGACTCAGCATTTTGGGATGAGAAGGCAGCCATGGATGCAGAATGAACAAAAACGAACAAGAAAAGCGAACTGGGTTTTCGATTAGGGTTTTTTTAGAAAACGGCTAAGAACTTTTCAAACGAGAGAATGCAAGAAGAAAGAGAGACAAGGGAGCGAAAAAGATGTAAGATATGATTTGAAAAGAATATAAGGAGACAAATATAAACTAGAAAATGAAAAAGAATAAATAAACAAATTGAATAGTTTCAGAATCAAAAGAAATCATTTTCATTAAATGACGAGTGACGTGAGGAGAGAGATCGTGGTAAAAGAAATGATTTAAAACAGTTACCTAGGTCGGCGTCTTTTCAACTGAACGCTTCGTACTGACCGTAGAGACACGTGTTCATCATTAGATAATGGATGACAGGTGTGAATTTCAGAATAGACTTTACACCTTCAGATTCAGATCACTGCTTCTGATCTGATCAACTTTCTCTTCTGGAAACACTCCTTCTGAAGTGTGCTGATATAAATCTGAATGATCTTCTGATCCATTACTTCTGATATACACAGCTTCTGGAGGTTCACTTTTTTTATTCTGCAGCTTCTGATAAGACAAAACTGTATCTGCAGAAATTCTTAAGCTGCTTTGTTTCATTAGAAACAAGTTTATCATCAAACCAGATATTTATTGATTCGTCCACAATCAGTGTTTCAATATTGTATATTCTGTGGCATTTAGAGCATTCAGAATAAATAAGAACGAAACATCATTGCTATAGAAACAAACAAAACAGATGGTTCCAAGACTAATAAGCTTTCTTTTCTGATCTCCTACGAACATAGTTTCTTCAACAGATTTAAGTACCAGACCTTGGAAGACAGTCCTTCTTCCCTTCAAGTGTTGAGACCAACTTGAGTTCAGATGACATGACATGTTGACTTTTATCTTCTTTGTCGCCAAGAGAATCTGCAATAGGAATAGTCTTTTTCTTTGGTACCCACATCTTCTTGGGTCCTTTCTTGTTAGATTTTCTCAAGTTCTGATTGAACTTGGATTTAACATTGTAAGCAATAGGAGAAACAGCATGATAATTTTTAATGTGAGTTTCATGATATTTCCTAGGTTGTGTCACATGCTTTTTAGTGTGTGTTATGTGAAAACTTTGAGCATGTGAAGTGTGCCTAATATCATGGGAGTGGCCATACTTGAACTGATCATACAATGGCTTGTATGTGAATTTCATTTCATCAACAGGTTCAAGTTTGTATGGGGTTTCACCCTCAAAACCAATGCCGACTCTTTTGTTTCCAGACACAGCATATATCATAGAAGCTAGCTGACTTCTGCCAATACTTCTAGATAAGAACTTCCTGAAACTTAAATCATATTCTTTCAGAATATGATTTAGACTAGGAGTGGATTTTTCTGAATCAGAAGTAGATCCAACATTATTGGATAATTTTAAAAGTTTTTCTTTTAATTCAGAATTCTCCAACTCAAGCTTCTTTGTTTCAAATTTAAATAGCTTTTTCAGCTTTTTGTATTTGAGACTGATCTGAGACTTGAGTTCCAGAAGTTCAGTTAGACCGGAAACTAACTCATCTCTAGTAAGTTCAGAAAATACCTCTTCAGAATCTGATTCTGATGTAGATTCTGATTCGTCATCTTCTGTCGCCATCAGCGCACAGTTAGCCTGCTCATCTTCAGAGTCTGAATCATCTTCTGACTCATCCCAGGTTGCCATAAGACCTTTCTTCTTATGAAACTTCTTCTTGGGATTTTCCTTCTGAAGTTTTGGACATTCATTCTTGAAGTGTCCAGGCTCATTGCATTCATAGCACATGACCTTCTTCTTGTCAAATCTTCTGTCATCAGAAGATTCTCCACGTTCAAATTTCTTTGAACTTCTGAAGCCTCTGAACTTCCTTTGCTTGGTCTTCCAGAGTTGATTTAGCCTTCTGGAGATCAAGGACAGTTCATCTTCTTCTTCAGATTCTGATTCTTCAGGATCTTCTTCTCTAGCCTGAAAAGCGTTAGTGCATTTCTTGATATTGGATTTTAATGCAATAGACTTACCTTTCTTTTGAGGCTCATTTGCGTCCAGCTCTATTTCATGACTTCTCAAGGCACTGATAAGCTCTTCCAGAGAAACTTCATTCAGATTCTTTGCAATCTTGAATGCAGTCACCATAGGACCCCATCTTCTGGGTAAGCTTCTGATGATCTTCTTTACGTGATCAGCCTTGGTGTATCCCTTGTCAAGAACTCTCAATCCAGCAGTAAGAGTTTGAAATCTTGAAAACATCTTTTCAATGTCTTCATCATCCTCCATCTTGAAGGCTTCATACTTCTGGATTAAGGCGAGAGCTTTAGTCTCCTTGACTTGAGCATTTCCTTCATGAGTCATTTTCAAGGACTCATATATGTCATAGGCCGTTTCCCTGTTAGATATCTTCTCATACTCAGCATGAGAGATAGCATTCAGCAAAACAGTTCTGCATTTATGATGATTCCTGAAAAGCTTTTTCTGATCATCATTCATTTCTTGCCTTGTCAGCTTTACGCCACTGGCATTTACTGGATGTTTGTAACCATCCATCAGAAGATCCCATAGATCACCATCTAGACCAAGAAAGTAACTTTCCAGTTTATCTTTCCAGTATTCAAAGTTTTCACCATGAAATACCGGCGGTCTAGTATAACCATTGTTACCGTTGTATTGCTCAGCAGAGCCAGATGTAGATGCAGGTGTAGACTTTTCACTTTCATCAACCATCTTTTACTGAAGCGTTTTTCTCTTCCTGAATCTTTTCTAAACACGGTTAAGTGCTTGCACCTTAGAACCGGCGCTCTGATACCAATTGAAGGATAGAAAAACACTTAGAAAGGGGGGGTTTGAATAAGTGTAGCTTTAAAAACTTGACAGATAAAAATAAATTGCACAGTTATTTTTATCCTGGTTCGTTGTTAACTAAACTACTCCAGTCCACCCCCGCAGAGATGATTTACCTCAACTGAGGATTTAATCCACTAATCGCACGGATTACAATGGTTCTCCACTTAGTCAGCAACTAAGTCTTCCAGAGTCTTCTGATCACACACTGATCACTCCAGGAACAACTGCTTAGATACCCTCTAAGACTTTTCTAGAGTATACTGATCCACACGATCACTCTAGTTACAACCTGCTTAGATAACCTCTAAGACTTCCTAGAGTATTCTGATCCACACGATCACTCTAGTTCTTTACAACTTAATGTAATCAATTCTAAGAGTATTACAATTGCTTCTTAAAAGCTATAATCACAAACTGTGATATTTCTCTTAACGTTTAAGCTTAATCTCACTAATATATTACAACAGCAATGTAGTGAGCTTTGATGAAGATGAAGATTCTGAGCTTTGAATAGAATAGAGTTTCAGCAAGTTAATAGGCGTTGTTTTGTTCAGGATCGTTAACCTTGCTTCTCATCAGAACTTCATATTTATAGGCGTTGGAGAAGATGACCGTTGAGTGCATTTAATGCTTTGCGTGTTCCGTACAGCATCGCATTTAATGTTATACGCTTTTGTCAACTACCTCGAGCCTTGTTCACGCTGTGTCTACTGACGTAGCCTTTAGTAGCTTTTAACGTTCCTTTTGTCAGTCAGCGTAGCTTGCCACTTGTACTTTCTTCTGATCTGATGTTTGTGAATACAACGTTTGAATATCATCAGAGTCAAACAGCTTGGTGCAAAGCATCTTCTGATCTTCTGACCTTGAAGTGCTTCTGAGCGTGATACCATCAGAACTTCAGTGCTTCTGTTCTCTTGTTCTTCTGATGCTTCCATAGACCCATGTTCTGATTCTGCTTCGACCATCTTCTGATGTCTTGCCAGACCATGTTCTGATGTTGCATGCTGAACCCTTTGAGACAAAGCTTCTGAGCGCTGAATTATGCGTACTCTTTTATATATTTCCTGAAAAGGAAATTGCATTGGATTAGAGTACCATATAATCTTAAGCAAAATTCATATTATTGTTATCATCAAAACTAAGATAATTGATCAGAACAAATCTTGTTCTAACACATGTATATAATAGGTGATATGGGATGTGAATAAGCAATTGAAAGTTCATATCACCCTTATCACACCTTATAGTTATACAAAAGAGTTAAATCACACCGCACAAAAGACATTATTCAAGTACAAACAAAAAACATTAGTTTTAGAAATGTTTCTTCAAAAACACTTTAATTATGAGATGCGTTCGAAAATAGATTTCCAAAGAGTGTTTTAAAGTTTATATCTCCATCACGCAAAAAGAGAAATTTTCTACTGTTTTGGCCCTAGACTGAAGCAGGTCTAACCAGCCTAACATATCTAATTGTGATTGAGTAAGACATACAAAAATTTATTTTTATTTTTTAATTAATAAAAAATTGTGATGAATTGTTTTTAAAATAAGAGTGAAGACCCATTTTGGTCCCTCACAAATATTATACGAGTCAAATTAGTCCTTCACAATAAAATAGACTCAATTTAATCCTTTATAAAATTTAACCGGATCATATAAGTCCTTCTGTTAATATTTTTTTAAACCGGTTTTTCCCTAGTTTTAAACCGTGAATGGATTGCCACGTTGAATTTTATTTTATTTTCATTTTTAAAATTTTTATTTTTAATTTCATTTTTAAACAATTATAAATTAATAATATAAAAAGCCAAAATTGTTTCTTATAAGGAGTTAAACTCAGGCCCATGTGGTTAATCTTAAACAATTCTAAATTTAAAATAAAAAATACAAAATTTGTATCAATATGATCTCGAACCTAAGTCTCTTCAGATTAAATGACAGTCAATTTAATAAAATAGAAATTGATTTGTCTAATTGTAAATGATAGTCACTTTACTAACAATAGAAATTGATTTGTCTAGTTGTTATTGATAGTCACTTTACTAACCGTAGAAATTGATTTGTCTAGTTGTAAATGATAATCATTTTATTAACAATAGAAATTGATTTATCTAGTTGTAAATGATAGTCACTTTACTAACAATAGAAATTGATTTGTCTTGTTGTAAATAATAGTCACTTTACTAACAATAGAAATTGATTTTTCTAGTTGTAAATGATAGTCGTTTTATGAACGATAGAAATTGATTTGTTTAATTGTAAAGTGAAAATCATTTAACTCGAAGGGACTTGGATTTGAGACCTCATAGATAAAAATTTATGTATAAAATTTGTTAATATTAGTAGAAATCATGAAAATTATTTATTTAAAAATTACTTTATAAGAAATAATTTTGGCTTTTTTATATTATTCATTGATAACTGTTTAAAAATGAAATTAAAAATAAAATTCATTTAGTATTTAAAAAATAAAAAATTAAAAAAATCCAACCTGTCAGTTCAGTCACGGTTTAAAAGTATGAAAATAACCGGTTTAGAAGTAGGAAAAAATCAATTTGAGAAATATACTAGCAGAAGGACTAATATGATCCGATTAAATTTTGTAAGGATTAAGTTGGGTCAATTTTTTTGTGAGGGACTAATTTAACTCGTATAATATTTGTGAGGGAACAAAATAAATCTTTACTCTTAAAATAATTGTCATGTTTTCATACAAGTATTTTTACGAGGAAAGACCCTTCACAGTCTCGCAAGCAACAGCGTTTCCTGAATTCATTGGAGAATTTCAAAATGAAGTCGGCAATTGTTCTTGATGAAACGGACCCAACCTCGCAAAACAACCACGTCGAATTCACACTCCAAACCATGGTTCGTTGGAATTCTGCTCTTCACTCAATTTATACCTTTGCCCCTTTCTCCACTGTTGTTTTTTCCATATCATGAATTCGAAAACACGAGTTTCCTGATTTTTTTCCGCGGTGTTTGGATGCTGTAGATTGGGGATACATTTTTGTACAGAATGAGCAGAACCACTCAACTGATAAAGCTCATGAATCATTTAAGTGATCTTCACGCTACGGATCCTGTATCATTTATATTCAGCTATGAAGGGGAGCGGCTATACGGAGAGGAGACTCCTAATAAGGTTTGTGTTTGCCAATATTTGTTTCAAATTCCAATACTTGAAATGCTCTTGGAAATGGAAATGTATTTTGCTGCAGCTGCACATGGAGGATGGGGATATAATACATCTCGTGCAATGTATAGGCCCCCCAGCCGTCGACCTTAAGATTAAAGATCAGGTTTCATCTTTCCTTAAGTTTTTAGGGTTTCGGTCATATTATTGGTTCATGTTATTATATAAAGAATTTTATTGTTTTTCTCTAAAGTTGTTATGGAATTAGAAATGTTTGGTGAAATGGTAGAGTTAGAGTCTTGTTGCGGTGGAGTAGGTCCCCAATGTGGCGGCGTAGAGATGGACCTGCAGGATTAGCACTCAAACTCACAAGTCAGTAAGAGAATGAAGAGTAAATGTGAGTTATGGTTTTGTGGGTCCCTTATTTCCCGACGTGGAATGTGGGAGGCCATTCGATGATATTTAACTGTAAGCAGCAGTCCGTAGCAGGGTTTCACAGTACCTTCAACGCCTTGGTAGATGGACTTTGGACTGATGATTGAGCCTCCCCTTTCATTCCATTTGTCTTTGACACTTTTGGTTTACGAGCACCAAAAGCAGTAGATCTTTTACAGAGAGTGCAAAAGCTCATAATGTTGTGTCACCTAGGACAATGAATGAAGTTTTTAAGACAATTGGTTTTGCCATCTAAAAAGGGGTCGTGGCGCTGCTTGGTACCCGTTTGGCTGCTATTTATGTATAATATTGATTATACATATCTATATTAGAATTTGTAAGTAGGTTTTTGGAAGGAGATAAATTTCCGTTACTTAGTATGGTTTTGAGAAGGGAAACAATGTTTGTCTATGTGTATCTTCTTAATAGTAGTATTGTTTCACTGAATTTTCCAAGTAATATTGGTTGGATATGGCAGTATATCAATGTTCATTTTATAGTTATTCCACAGTCGTACTTTTTAAAGTGAACTGAATTTTCTATTAAGTTTTTACTATGTTATTAAGAGGACGTTGAAAGTGTTATTGATTGATTAATCACAATTAAATTCTTGATATGGTTCCAGTGTACGACCTTATTAGCCTTTGTTACTGCAATAACTCAATTTTTAGAAAGCTGGATTCAACATGGTATATGCTTATTTTAGGATTTTTTTTTATCTTGTAGGATGGGAATGAAGCTTCCTTCATAATTCGTACGAACTCTCGATTAGAAACGCTTATGGGTTTTTACTGTCGTCAACATTGTTTGGCTATTACTGGTGTTGTTTTTCTGTTCAATGGGTGTCTCATTCGGGCAGAGCAGACTCCAAGTGAGGTTTGTATTTGCTGACATTTGTTCATTGTTTCACTTTGATATTTGTTACTGGAAAAGGTTATGGATTGTACCATCTGTATATTCTTTGGAAATATGTCAACTATCAAGTTCCCAATGTTTGGTTCAATTTGAAGAATAAGGTTGTGAGAAATTTTGACAAGCTAGACTCCATATCGAGGTAAGGAACGAAACACAAATTTAATGAACAAGTTCTATATCTAAAGCATGTTAGTAGTAGGAAAAGCTAGACCCTGTGCTTCTGTTATAGATCAAGCAACCGAGTTTGTATTTACTTGTCAAGAGATTAATTTTGGGCAAAGAAAATGCATGATCACAATAGTATGATTATGATGGTGATGGGTGGCGTTATTAGTAAAAAAGTTTGGTGTAGTCAAAATTAGGCTGTTTGTGAAAATCTTTCGCTAGCTCAGGACAATTGTTGTTGAATTAAACATGATTTCAAATAACTTCATGTAGGCCTTAAAAAGGCCAATTATCTTGCCCGTTGATGACATGAAAGGGACTTGGGCACAATAGGGAGAGATCAGGTGGCGAGCACGTGGTCTGGCCCGGCCCAATACTTATCGGTCATGGGTCAATGGAAAATGTGTCGAGCCACGTATGGAGGAGTAACTGAAGTCATCACAAGTCTCGGGGTTTAACTGCACTCCCTATTATGGGGGATATCTAGTCAATGCCAGGGGATGCATGGCCGAGTTGATAGGTACTTGAACCGGTCCCTGTAGCAACCACCAAATCTATAAATACAACCCCCATCCATACAATTGATGCACTTTTTTAACAGATCGGAACTAAAAAGACCCTCTTGCGCAGTTGCACATCTTATCGCATGGTATCCCCTATTGTATTTACCACAAATCAAAACATAATTAACCTTGAATTTGAATTGCATAATCCATCCGAATCTTTTTCCCAACTTATTTCAAAACAACACCTCTTATTAGAATCACCGACGACATGCAATAAAATGTAATTTTATTTTGGTTCCCATAGCCCATTAATAACATATTACTGTTAGTAATAGTTACACTGGTTTTGTATTTGTTTACTTTCTTTGTTTATGAATTGAAATATGCATTTTATGTAGCTGCATATGATGCATAAGGATGAAATATATGTGGTTTCCTATGATCAGATTGCACACATCGAGCTAAAGACAAAGTGTCAGGTTTGCACATTACTTTCATATATTATCTAGACTTTTGCTCTTGTGTGTATATTTTAATGAATGCTCGATTATAAACTTGAGAGATTAAAAACTGAATGATTTTTATCAATTCGAAATGATTATTAAGATACACTGTAGTTCAAGTAATTATAATAATAACAAAGTCCAATTGTTCATGCTTATTTTTATGATAGATGACTGCTAGTATTGATGATAATGACTCGAAGCTATGGCCTGATTTAGAAACTAAAGCTTTCATAAACATTATGGTTAACGAAGTTACACTTGGATATGGTGGATATGGATATGTCAAGTCAAATGACGTGTGGACCTCAAGGACTGATGCGTTGAATTTTGTTACAAAGCGTTGCTATATAAAAGAACAACTAAAGGCGAAAATGCATAGGCTACAAACCATGTATCGTGAATTTCATTCACTCTTGCAAAACACTGAATTTAGGTGGAATGCCGAAACCAACACTATTGCTGCAAATGCAGAGGTTTGGCAAAATTATCTTCAGGTATGGTTTAATTTTTGTACGTTTTGTTAGTGTAATTTAAATTAATTTTATTTGTCAATATTGTTAATATATTGAGGATATGCTTATATTATTTTAGGCACATGATAAAACTGCCCAGTTTCAAAAGAAAGGGTGTGACCACTATAAATTGTTGGAAATCATATTCGACAAAAATAATGCATGCCGAGTATATCATCGTTTGCCCACCCAAGGCTCGCCAAATACAAATGGAGAAAATGAGTTCGATAATGAACACCTTAAGACTGAGAGTGAGAGTGAGGGTCATGTACATGTTGATAATGATAGTTCGGATGATTATATACAAGAAGTTGAGCGCATCAAGCACAAAGGAAAACGAAAAATATCAGTAAAAGATCATAAACCAAAGAAAGAGTATACACCAGATCAAATGGGAGATGTCCTTGCTGCATCTATGGCAAGAGTTAAGAGGTATAAGGGTAAAAATGTGGAGGCTGCTCTTTCAAATTCAAATGCAATGTCATATTGTTCTATTTCTAAGTGTGTGACTACTCTTGAAGAGATGGAAGACGTTTCCGATGATATCTATGTGAAAGCTTTAGAAAAGTTTAAAGATAGTGATTGGAGGGAAATGTTTATTGCCATGTCTAAGGATAGGAGACGTGGATGGCTATTGAGACTTTGAGGATACAAATTTCTTTGCATGTGTGGTACTAGTGACTAGGCATACTTCTCTTAATAATTTGATTAAGAGAATGTGGCTACATTTTTTTTATATCTATTTGATCATAATGTTCATCATAGAAAGACTATGAATTGCATCTAGCAATTCACAATCAATTTCGTACAATTTCAAACAAGTATTAAAGGCACTGTCATATGAAAAAGAAAACTCATAAAACAGTCCATATGTTTTTTGTTTTAATTTTTTATTTTGAATCAATCAAAAGTCCATTGCTTGAAAGAATCAAGAATAGTCCAAAATACTACATACTTGATTTAAGATTTGAATTTGATTTCTACTATTACTAATGTTGTACCTTTATTTTAGCACAAGTTGATCATATGCTGTTTTTTATGCTTCTAAGTTGTTTTAGATTGGCATTCAATTCGGATCATGATTTGTTTATTTTGAATTGTGATACGGTATATTTTATGTTGCATAATCCTTTTTTTTTTTTTTTTTTATAATTTGATCTAAATAACAACTGTAAATAGATTTTTAAAAAAACCAAAAATTAAAAAAAAAGTTTTTTTTTATGTGTTTGGACTCTTAATAAAAATAGCTTATATTGGATCAAACTTTAAGTTGATTTTTCAAAATCGATTCAAATTGAATCGCATGCATATCTTTTAATACTTATTCGTTTATATTTAATTTCTTTCAATACTATTTATTAATTTATCTATTTATTTTTAATAATTTATTTATTTCAAATATAATCGATCTTCTCATTATATAATTTTAATTTCTTCAAATATATTATTTTATACTATTTTTATAATATTTAATATAAATAAAAAAATAATTTGTAATTTAGATATGTAGAAATCGAACATCTTGAAGAATTCATAGTCTTCAAAAACCTTCACATTTGAGAAGTGTGACGACATGATCTCTTTGAAAGTATTGCACCATGTTGAATGTGTTTTATTGCTTTAAGGTTGAAAAGTCTTTTGAAAATTATGCTGGAGCCGAAGAACTTCCCGACGTTCTAATTCTTTTGGTGTCATGATGATGGAAGAAAAACACGATTAGTACTCACAAAAGTTTGCAAAGATACAATAACAAGAGAGCAAGAAGGAGAAGAAGAGAATTCAAGATGAGATGAAAAGGGGGTGAGAAGTGGTTTACCTTTTATAGGCCGATACTAATGATTATTTGGCCTTATAATCAATTAAATAAATTAATGTCATCAATCCTAATAATTTGATTGATGGAGAGATACGCATAATAAGGTTATAATTGATTAAGACATTAGGGTTAATCGATTATGGCGCGAGTTTTGAATCTTAAAAGAACTCCCGATTGATTAGACCTTTAGGGTTAATCGATTATTTCAGCTTCCTTGGTCTTTTGGGCCTTTAGTGTTGGGTTTGATTTTATTTTTCTTTTAGCACCTCTTTCTCACCAAAATTGCACCTTTTTGCTAAATATCTCATTTTTGCATGGCAACCTTGCTTAAAATTTAAATTAATCTCAATCAAAAAAATGTTTGTGATATAATAAATTCACTAAGCATATATAAGACTACTTCCTTGAGGATTTAATCAGAATTTTCTAATTTAATCTTTATCAAGTGTTTTACGTCAAAATGTCTCAAAATATCTTGAGAAACTCCCCCATTAAAGGGAATGACATCACATCGTCGAATCACATAAGTTGTGTCATACCCTAATTTTTGACCCTAAGATTACCCAATCATTTGCATTTCAATCATTAATCAAGATCACTATCTTGAGGTTTGTTCTTTTGGTGTTGTACTCACCTTATTCCGGGGGATCACCGAGCACCCATGTTTGTTTAGCTTGTGAATATCTCTTCCATATGTTATACTAACCAAAATACAAAAATATATCTTTGTCTTTCAAAGTTTTCATGCAAGGTAGGTGATTGAATCAAGTACATCCACACTTCTCCTAAAGCTAGAGTTTTGAGGATTGAATCAAATGGGATTTCAAGGAAGCTAAATGACTTAAACATCAAGAAAGACCTTCTCATCATCACGTGTCATGTCTTGATCATGAACTTCTTTGTGAATAGAAAGATCTAGTGAGTTATGCTCTCACCTGATTCGGTATTGATTGACAGTTTCTTTCCATTTGTTCCTGGATTGAACTTTGGTCACCGGATAACCACTTTGGGAAACCCATGATGAAATCGTGCATCTATTTTTGCACCCTTGATTTTTGAACGACAAGGTTTGTTGCTATATTTCTTGTTTGTTGATTAAAAAGTTGATGTTTAGATATTTTTCTACCTTTAGTAAAAGTCGGTAGTTCACCTTTAGTAAAAGTCGGTGTAACTTTTGTATCTACATCTTCCAATAAAAAGTCAATGTTTAGATCTTTTCCTACTTTTAGTAAAAGTCGGTAGTTCACCTTCAGTAAAAGTCGGTGTACCTTTTGTATCTACATCTTCTAGTAAAAAGTCTATGTATAGATCTTTTCCCACCTTCAGTAAAAGTTGGTAGTTCACCTTCAGTAAAAATCAGTGTACCTTTTGTATCTACATCTTCTAGTAAAAAGTCGATGTTTAGATCTTTTCCTACCATCATTGAAAGTCTAGTTCAACAATGTATATATATACACAAGTATAATGACATAACCAAAGTATAAGTGTACAAGGATGTAAATCAACAAGTATATGTACAAGTATATAAGTAAGGAGAGATCATAGCAACAAGTTATATCAACTTGGCATTGCTAAAGGTTAAAAGATCAAGAGATCACAAAGTTAGGGTTTTAGGGTTTATGTACACCTAAGCCTAATTAATTAAAAGTTGATTAAATAAAACCCTAAGTGGATTGACTAAGGGAACATGTTAATATTTTTAAGGGGAGATTACTCTAACCCTAATTAATTCACAAAAGTATATGTAAGTTACTTGATGAAAATATTTAAAAGAAGTTAATTTAAAAGCCTTTTAAAAGAAATAAAACACTTATTTTTGACTTAATTTTAAAATTATTAAATAATAAATATTTTTGGGATTTTAAATTATATTCTCAAAATAGACAAGATAAACAAAGAGTGTATAAAATTTCAAGTCAAGTTGATTAAATGTTCTCTTTTAAAATAATTATCAAAGTTATTAAAAAAAGTGAAATAAACAAGTGATAAAAAAAGCTTTTATACTTGGCAAGGCTTAAACTCATGCCCTTGGATCACAAGTGAAAACAAATACCACTGGGCCAACGCGCTATAGGTGATAGTGTAATGGGCTTAAGTGAATAAATATAGAAACAAGTCATAAGCGTTTAGAAAACCAAATAAATCACAAAATGGTAAAAGGGGGATTCGAACCCAGGCCCTTGGAGACAAAGTAACTTTAAAACGCGCGCTTCAACCACTGGGGTAACAATGTATTCAAGTTGTAAAACACAACTCATTCAAAATATGATAAAACAAGTTCTAAGAATTTGAAGATGAACTTCATCTTCTTCCTCAAGAACAACAAAATCTAGAAATCGTACCATCACCAATACTGAACCATTTTCAAAAGTATAAACATGAAACTTGTTCTAAATTTAATCACGATTCCAAAAATGTATCAAACATCAATTTATTCAAACTATAAATCACAAATTTTTCAGAAAAGCTAAGAACCCTAATCTTTCAAAATCAGATTAAATGGTATATACAATGAATACATGGCAAGTGATTGAGGGCTTTTTTTGATCCTCACATTGCAACAAACATAATAGAATCAAGTTTTATCGAAAATGACACCTAAATGAGAAAGTTCAAGTTTGAAAACTTACCTCTAAAATTGGAAATCGAAACTGGTAATAAGGGACTTCCAGAAGTGTTTGAATGATCTGGAAAGCTTCCTTAGGCCCCAGGGATGCTAACTGAATGCTCATAACACCTTGGAACTGTTTGAATCTTCCTACCTGAATCCAACTACAAATGTCCCAAGTGAAAATGGTGGATGTTGATTTTGTGGTTACAGATGCTATTTTATGGTTTGGATAGCTTCTATAGGTGGTATATGAGATGTTTGGATGCTTAGCTTGATTCAAAGTGGTATGTATAGCCCAACTCAAATCAAGATGCAAAGCTTTGAAGTGGAAATGAAGGGTGGTGATTCTGTGGTTACAGTCTCAATGTGAGGGGTGGTACAATTTGTATGAGGTGTATAAAGGGTGTTTGGATATTTGTTTGACACCGAACAAGTTTGGAACTCAAATTCCATAAGTTTATGCAAGTGAGAAATTTGGAGCTTTTGGATGGAAATGTGACTTTGAGAATTGAGGTGTGTCTGATTTCATAGGCAAGGGCCTCTATTTTTGGGCACAAAATGTAGTTTGTGGGGGGAAATTTCAGACCATTTGGTTGATACAAACAAAAGTTATGTCTCTTTGCTTCTTGATGAAGAAATGAGAAAATTGTGGTTTCAATGGTACTTGCAATGCTTTAAGCAAGACTTAGGGTGGCTTCTCTGCATAATAGGAGGTTTCTTGTTGGTTTTGATCCACTTTTGGTGCAGAAAAAACAAGTTGGGATCTCAATGCAAGAGTTGTTGGTGATTAAAGCTTCTTTTTTTAAAATGGAAGTCTTGCCTTTAGTCTTGAAATGACATGAATCTATGGACAATGCTCAAATCAGTTGGAAAATATCTCAAAAGCATGTGTAATATTTTTATTAGAGGGATATTCACAATCGACCGGTTTTTGTAGATTTGGTAGGTTTGGATTGAATTTGCAATTTAGTTTCTTCATGTTCATGACCTAAAATTCAAGTAACATGTCTCCTAGCTCACAAATGCTATGAAGGAGTTCTAATAATTTTTGGAAAGCCATAATCATGCTCTACAACTTTCATGCTTTGTGTTTCTTAAATTTCATCTTGCATCTTGGTGAAAAATGGCTTCAAAGATGGTTACTTTCAAGGGAAAAAAATATGCCTTCTTCAAAGATGCTTTTCATGATTTTGATCTTCAAAAGTCGATGGTTGACCAAATTTCTTAAAAATCAAAGGTGATCTGGAACATTTGACTTTTTCCAAATGAATTACATTCTTGTAAGAATCAATTGAATCAGGCTCTTCCACTCAAATGAATGATGTGAGTGAATTACAATAATGAATTGGAGATCCTTGAATCATGATTTGAGCCATGGAATCATGCTTTGACTAAAATTCAACTTCCCAGATGAATTAGGTCAAAAACCCTAATTATGGACTAGATGAATTGAAAGTTGTTGATCTTGAATTGAGCCACATTTGGGATTGGATTTTGATGAGGGGAATCACTTGAGTATATGAGAAAGCTTGAGCCACCTTGTGAGTCATAAAACCCTACTTTTCCTTAGTCTCTTGATCAGCCACCTACCTTGTGAAACAAGCAACAAGCAAACACAATCTTTTGTATATTTTTGTTAGCAAATTATGAATGAATGATTATGAATGATAATAATGATGATAATTATGATCACACTCTTTGAGATAAAATACAAATGAGGTGAGATCTCAGGGTCAAAATTGGGGTACAACAATCAAATACAAGCTTTTGCGTCAAGATCAGAAAATAAGTCTACATCAGATACAAGCTTTTGCTTCAAAAGATCAGGAGTCAAGATATGTTCGTTAGAAGAGCTATTGCTATTAACTATGATGACATAGTCAAGATATGATGATAAAGGTCAAGATCAGAAATGTGGATTAGTTGTCATGACTCAAAGTTAAGATATTAAGACTTATCTTCAGAAAACATGTTGCTCTCTCTCTCTCTCTCTCTCTCTCTCTCTCTATATATATATATATATATATATATATATATATATATATATATATATATATATATATATATATATATGAAAACATTGTTCTATTTTTGAAAGACTTTGAAACTACTGCACTTAATGTCATATGGATTCTGTCTCATTTCTCAAATAATTTTTCTTATCTTCAGATATAGATTTGATCTCAGATAGGAAGTCTTGCGTCGTATTTCAGAAAAACTGTTACTATCATTTCCGAAGGACAAGGTTCTGCTCATAACGGCTATGATATTTTCATGTTATCATAACAAATTAGTTTCTGAACTACTCATCAGAAAACTCATCAGAAAAACAAAGATAAAGAAGTTGATCTCTTCCAAGCTTATTACTTCATATCAGAAGTACATCATTTGAAAATAGGATCCAGAAACTTTCTCAAGAAGATATCAATACAACAGTATGCTCAACAAATCCACTATTACAAAGACATTTGTACTATTCATAAGTTGTCTTCCATGTTTTCATGATAAAGCTGCAAGCTACAGAAAAAGGAAGTAATGTGCTGTATTATCCAACATATACATTTGATACTATCCATTAGAAAGTAACCACTGGCTTTGGAAAGAACTCTTATATCCCTACACCGTCTCTTTTGAAGGCTATAAAAGAAAGTCAGGATTTCAGAAGAAAGGTGGCGAATGCAGAAGCTCAATGCTAATACTGAATGCTGTTAAAGCCAAAATATTCAAGCAAAGCTGAAAGCTGAAGCCAAACAGAAAAAATGATAAAGAATGAAGAGAAAGAAAAGAAAGAAGAGAAAGAATATTACTACAAGATGCTACTCAAATACTTATCAAATACATCTTTGTAGAATTATATAAAAGAAAGGAGTTGTTGCTCATATCTTGCTTAACAGTTTTGTGTTATTATCTCTTGTACTTAAACATTTGTGTAATCAGCTTGTAAGAAGCAATCATGTAAACACCAACATTAAGCAATTATAAGTTGTTTGTTCTTTGAGTGACTAGTCTTAGTCTGTAGACTCAAGAAGACTTTGACAGTTTGTCATTATGGAAAATTCTCCTTTAAGGGACCAGTTGAGTCAGAATTCTTAAGGAGTCATTGATCATTATATCTCTTAGGGGATCAGGTGGGTCAGAATTCTTAAGAGATCACTAACAATTTACCAATGCTTTGTTTGTTAGTCCCAAGTAGTTGGCCCGTGAAATTGTAATCACTTTGATGATAGTGGATTAAGTCCTTTTCTAAGGAAAAATCACCTTGGCGGGTGGACAGGATTAACCTTTTCTAAGGGGAACCTGGAAAATATGAAAGTGTCATTTTTATATTCATCGCATTCATTTTTTTTAGTTTGTTTGAATAGTATCTCGAAAGGGAAAAGTTTTGAAAACCCAATTCAACCCCCCCTTTCTTATGTTTTTCTCTAGCTTCACCTACCTTATATTAAGTATTAGAGAGCAAGAATAAAGCAAGGGTATTGTAAAAACAAAAGTTGGGGAGAAAATGAAAAAGGAACAAAAATGCTTTGACAAAAACAAAGTTAAAAGTTAAAAAGGCGTTGAAATAAAATGGTTGTAAGAAAGTGGAAACAAAGAAAGAGAAGTACATGTATAGAAATACTTTATGCTCTCTTATTTTTAGGCATTGGAATCCAAAGAAATACCAATATTTTTTGTAAGCCCAACCACATTACAATCTAAAGAAAGACCATATTGATACATGATTGATGATATATTTTGTGATAATGCTTAAATGAAATGCAAAGTATTACTATAGTAAATGCATTGTCTGGATTTTTTTAGGGAAACACTAACCATTGAGAGATACTTAACGAGATCACGATTCTAATGAATGGCCAACTGTTAATTTAGACATGTTTCAAATATATTACTTTGGTTAAGCAAATTGGTCATCTCTGTTAGAACAAGATTTGTTCTGATCAATTATCTTAGTTTTGATGATAACAATAATATGAATTTTGCCTAAGATAATATGGTACTCTAATCCAATGCAATTTCCCTTTCAGGAAATATATAAAGAGTACGCATAATTCAGCGCTCAGAAGCTTTGTCTCAAAGGGTTCAGCATGCAACATCAGAACATGGTCTGGCAAGACATCAGAAGATGGTCGAAGCAGAATCAGAACATGGGTCTATGGAAGCATCAGAAGAACAAGAGAACAGAAGCACTGAAGTTCTGATGGTATCACGCTCAGAAGCACTTCAAGGTCAGAAGATCAGAAGATGCTATGCACCAAGCTGTTTGACTCTGATGATATTCAAACGTTGTATTCACAAACATCAGATCAGAAGAAAGTACAAGTGGCAAGCTACGCTGACTGACAAAAGGAACGTTAAAAGCTACTAAAGGCTACGTCAGTAGACACAGCGTGAACAAGGCTCGAGGTAGTTGACAAAAGCGTATAACATTAAATGCGATGCTGTACGGAACACGCAAAGCATTAAATGCACTCAACGGTCATCTTCTCCAACGCCTATAAATATGAAGTTCTGATGAGAAGCAAGGTTAACGATCCTGAACAAAACAACGCTTATTAACTTGCTGAAACTCTGTTCAAATCAAAAGCTCAGAATCTTCATCTTCATCAAAGCTCACTACATTGCTTTTGTAATATATTAGTGAGATTAAGCTTAAACGATTAAGAGAAATATCACAGTTGTGATTATCGCTTTTAAGAAGCAATTGTAATACTCTTAGATTGATTACATTAAGTTGTAAGGAACTAGAGTGATCGTGTTGATCAGAATACTCTAGGAAGTCTTAGAAGTGATCTAAGCAGATTGTAACTAGAGTGATCGTGTGGATCAGTATACTCTAGAAAAGTCTTAGAGGGTATCTAAGCAGTTGTTCCTGGAGTGATCAGTGTGTGATCAGTAGACTCTGGAAGACTTAGTTGCTGACTAAGTGGAGAACCATTGTAATCCGTGCGATTAGTGGATTAAATCCTCAGTTGAGGTAAATCATCTCTGCGGGGGTGGACTGGAGTAGTTTAGTTAACAACGAACCAGGATAAAAATATCTGTGCAATTTATTTTTATCTGTCAAGTTTTTAAAGCTACACTTATTCAAACCCCCCCTTTCTAAGTGTTTTTCTATCCTTCAATTGGCATCAGAGCGCCGGTTCTAAGGTGCAAGCACTTAACCGTGTTTAGAAAAGATTCAGGAAGAGAAAAACGCTTCAGTAAAAGATGGTTGATGAAAGTGAAAAGTCTACACCTGCATCTACATCTGGCTCTGCTGAGCAATACAATGGTTATACTAGACCGCCGGTATTTGATGGTGAAAACTTTGAATACTGGAAAGATAAACTGGAAAGTTACTTTCTTGGTCTAGATGGTGATCTATGGGATCTTCTGATGGATGGTTACAAACATCCAGTAAATGCCAGAGGCGTAAAGCTGACAAGGCAAGAAATGAATGTTGATCAGAAAAAGCTTTTCAGGAATCATCATAAATGCAGAACTGTTTTGCTGAATGCTATCTCTCATGCTGAGTATGAGAAGATATCTAACAGGGAAATGGCCTATGACATATATGAGTCCTTGAAAATGACTCATGAAGGAAATGCTCAAGTCAAGGAGACTAAAGCTCTAGCTTTAATCCAGAAGTATGAAGCCTTCAAGATGGAGGATGATGAAGACATTGAAAAGATGTTTTCAAGATTTCAAACTCTTACTGCTGGATTGAGAGTTCTTGACAAGGGATACACCAAGGCTGATCACATAAAGAAGATCATCAGAAGCTTACCCAGAAGATGGGGTCCTATGGTGACTGCATTCAAGATTGCAAAGAATCTGAATGAAGTTTCTCTGGAAGAGCTCATCAGTGCCTTGAGAAGTCATGAAATAGAGCTGGACGCAAATGAGCCTCAAAAGAAAGGTAAGTCTATTGCATTAAAATCTAATATCAAGAAATGCACTAACGCTTTTCAGGCTAGAGAAGAAGATCCTGAAGAATCAGAATCTGAAGAAGAAGATGAACTGTCCTTAATCTCCAGAAGGCTAAATCAACTCTGGAAGACCAAGCAAAGGAAGTTCAGAGGCTTCAGAAGTTCAAAAAAATTTGAACGTGGAGAATCTTCTGATGACAGAAGATTTGACAAGAAGAAAGTCATGTGCTATGAATGCAATGAGCCTGGACACTTCAAGAATGAATGTCCAAATCTTCAGAAGGAAAATCCCAAGAAGAAATTTCATAAGAAGAAAGGTCTTATGGCAACCTGGGATGAGTCAGAAGATGATTCAGACTCTGAAGACGAGCAGGCCAACTGTGCGCTGATGGCGACAGAAGATGACGGATCAGAATCTACATCAGAATCAGATTCTGAAGAGGTATTTTCTGAACTTACTAGAGATGAGTTAGTTTCCGGTCTAACTGAACTTCTGGAACTCAAGTCTCAGATCAGTCTCAAATACAAAAAGCTGAAAAAGCTATTTGAATTTGAAACAAAGAAGCTTGAGTTGGAAAATTCTGAATTAAAAGAAAAACTTTTAAAATTATCCAATAATGTTGGATCTCCTTCTGATTCAGAAAAATCCACTCCTAGTCTAAACCATATTCTGAAAGAATATGATTTAAGTTTCAGGAAGTTCTTATCTAGAAGTATTGGCAGAAGTCAGCTAGCTTCTATGATATATGCTGTGTCTGGAAACAAAAGAGTAGGCATTGGTTTTGAGGGTGAAACCCCATACAAACTTGAACCTGTTGATGAAATGAAACTCACATACAAGCCATTGTATGATCAGTTCAAGTATGGCCACTCCCATGATATTAGGCACACTTCACATGCTCAAAGTTTTCACTTAACACACACCAAAAAGCATGTGACACAACCTAGGAAATATCATGAAACTCACATTAAAAATTATCATGCTGTTCCTCCTATTGCTTACAATGTTAAACCCAAGTTCAATCAGAACTTGAGAAAATCTAACAAGAAAGGACCCAAAAAGATGTGGGTACCTAAGGATAAGATTATTCCTATTGCAGATATCCTTGACTGCAAAAAGGACAAAGCACAACATGTCATGGTACCTGGACTCTGGATGCTCACGACACATGACAGGAAGAAGGTCTATGTTCCAAGACCTGGTGCTTAAGTCTGGAGGAGAAGTCAAGTTTGGAGGAGATCAGAAGGGCAAGATAATTGGCTCTGGAACTATAAAGTCTGGTAACTCTCCTTCCATTTCTAATGTACTTCTTGTAGAAGGATTAACACATAACCTCTTATCTATCAGTCAATTGAGTGACAATGGTTATGATATAATCTTTAATCAAGAGTCCTGCAAGGCTGTAAATCAGAAGGATGGCTCAATCCTATTTACAGGCAAAAGGAAGAACAACATTTATAAGACAGATCTGCAAGATCTTATGAGTCAGAAGGTGACTTGTCTTATGTCTGTTTCTGAAGAGCAGTGGGTCTGGCACAGAAGATTAGGTCATGCTAGTTTGAGAAAGATTTCTCAGATTAACAAACTGAATCTGGTCAGAGGACTCCCTAATCTGAAATTCAAATCAGTTGCTCTTTGTGAAGCATGTCAGAAGGGCAAGTTCTCCAAACCTGCATTCAAGTCCAAGAATGTTGTTTCTACCTCAAGGCCATTAGAACTCTTGCACATTGATCTGTTTGGCCCAGTCAAAACAGCATCTGTCAGAGGAAAGAAATATGGATTAGTCATCGTAGATGATTATAGCCGCTGGACATGGGTAAAATTCTTGAAACACAAGGATGAGACTCATTCAGTGTTCTTTGATTTCTGCATTCAGATTCAATCTGAAAAAGAGTGTAAAATCATAAAGGTCAGAAGTGATCATGGCGGTGAATTTGAGAACAGATCCTTTGAAGAATTCTTCAAAGAAAATGGTATTGCCCATGATTTCTCTTGTCCTAGAACTCCACAGCAAAATGGGGTTGTAGAACGAAAGAATAGGACTCTGCAAGAATTGGCCAGAACCATGATCAATGAAACCAATATGGCTAAGCATTTCTGGGCAGAAGCAATAAACACTGCATGCTATATTCAGAATAGAATCTCTATCAGACCTATTCTAAATAAGACTCCTTATGAATTGTGGAAGAATAGAAAGCCCAACATTTCATATTTCCATCCTTTTGGATGTGTATGCTTTATTCTGAACACTAAAGATCATCTTGGTAAGTTTGATTCCAAAGCACAAAAATGTTTCCTTCTTGGATATTCTGAACGCTCAAAAGGCTACAGAGTATACAATACCGAAACATTGATTGTAGAAGAATCAATCAATATCAGGTTTGATGATAAGCTTGGTTCTGAAAAACCAAAGCAGTTTGATAATTTTGCAGATTGTGATATTGATATATCAGAAGTTGTTGAGCCAAGAAGCAACGCATCAGAAGCAGAGCTTCTCAGAAGCAAAGAATCTGAAGATCAAGTATCAGCTTCTCTGGAGGATCTAAGTATTTCTGAAGAACCATCTGTCAGAAGATCATCCAGACTCATCTCTGGTCATTCAGAAGATGTCATTCTTGGAAAGAAGGATGATCCAATCAGAACAAGAGCATTCCTTAAGAACAATGCAGACTGTCAATTAGGTCTTGTATCTTTGATCGAGCCAACTTCTGTTGATCATGCTCTAGAAGATCCAGACTGGATAAATGCTATGCAAGAAGAACTGAATCAGTTTACAAGGAATGATGTTTGGGATCTTGTTCCTAGACCAGATGGATTCAATATAATTGGTACAAAATGGGTCTTCAGAAACAAGCACAGAATGAGAAGATGAGAAATTCTTATATATGGGTATCTTCTGAAATGAAATCTTTTTCTTAAGAAGTTCTGATTGAAATCTATTAGAAATTGTGATTCAGTTATTACTAACGTTTCATTGTCTAAGTAGATTCAGAATCTCTTTAAAAGCAAAACAGCTGTAACTAGCTATCCAGATGGTAAACACGTGGTCACTACTCCTGGACAAGCGTGCGTGCAGTTGAGGGGACGTCTACTTAGGTAACTGTGCAAATCACGTCTTTTGTCATTATTATCTCTCCTCACGTCACGTAACATTAAATGCTTTTCATCATTTACTCTCTTTCAGTTTTCTATTTATATTCTTCAAACGTTTCTTTTCCCTCTCATATTTCTCTCACTTTGCATTCAGTTTCTTTTTCGTTCTCTCTCTTTGTTTTCATATCATAAACCCTAGCAGTTTCCAATATCTGCAAATTCATCATGAATCCATCGTCAAGCTCTGGGAATCAAGATAATGATCGGAAACAAAAGAGAAAGGCAACTGCTGAACCAGAAACCAATCCAAAAAGAGTAAGGATCTCCTATGACCCTCTCAAAGTGTATCAACCCCTTGACGGTTCCCCTCAATCACCTCCCTCTTCAAAGACCTCCACCACCTCTTCCTCCTCATTCATCCTCTCGGAACCACCTTCTTCACCATCTGATATCTCCTCTCCTTCAACCCATCCATCAGACATATCCTCATCTCTCTCACACCCTTTTCCCACCAGAACACCTAATCCCTACAGTGTTGTTCTTCCCGACTCCAGGTTCACTGTCAACCCTCCAACCCCTACCACTCAAACATATCTGGAGCTTTTACACGCTGATGTAAATGGCTGGTTGGAGATTCTAGGTGCTGCTCACCTTAACCATCTGGATGAGTATGCTACAAACAACCTTTGGAATACCTTTCGTCAGGATTTTCTGGCTAAGGCTACAGACACTCAGAGAAGGATTATGTCTGAAGCTCCTGGTGTTCGTGGTCTTCGGTTGGAAGTTGGTGAAAGCAGCCATCACCATCTCATCAGGAACAGAAGTGTTCTTGAAGGGAAGATACCAGCAGATGAGTTGGAAGAAGAAAATCTCTGCCGAGACATCGTGGTGTGGAGACCATGGTTTCCTGTGCTGACTGGAGATTTTCAGTGGCTGTTCAACTGGTTCAGAATGAACCCTTCTGAAAGAGCACCTCACATGGTCTTTCCAGTAGTGGTTTATCGTGCTGAAGTTGCTGGTCCTACTCCTCCAACAAACCTAGCAGCTATTCTTCAAGCATTGGAAGATGGAACTTCTGAGCTGCCTGAACCAGAATATGCTAAGGCTACTTCTGAGTCAGACTCAGATGAGGAAATGGAAGATGCACAAGCTGAAGATCTTCCAGTAGATCACCCTGCTGAGATTACTATCCCTCTTGGCAGAAATACTGGTGCTTCTTCTTCTGGTGAAACCTCAGCTCTGATGGAGACCTTGGAAACTCTTCATCAGAATCAAGATATGCTGGCTTCTCGTTTGGACGCGCAAGAAGCAGCCAATGCTGAGTTTCGTTCCTTCATGACAAGGCAAGCTACAAGCACTGACGGGATTCATGATGTTCTGGCGCGGATTTTGCGTAGGCTAGGATCTTAGTTTTTTGGTCTTTGTAGTTTCCTCTCCTTGTTGCATCTGTTTTCCTGCATTCCTTTCTTGTAATCTTTTGATTATCAATGAAAAGTTTCTTTGCTTTTACTTTCCAGTGATTTTATTTGTCGTTTTATGCATCTGAATCTTTTGAAATATTCTTTTTGATGTTATGACAAAAAGGGGGAGAAAGATAAATGATAAATGATTTGATTAATCTATCAGTTGCTGGGTAAAGCTCCCACACATTTACTAACAAGAACTGCAAGTTCTATATATATGGTTTAAGTGTTTTGCAGGTATAAAGAAGTGAAGAGAATCTTCAAAGCAAACACAGAAGCAAAACCATGGAAACTGAAGCAAGCTGAGTGCTGTCAAGCTTCAGAGATCAGAAGCAAGAAAGAAGAATGAATCAGAAGCAATGATAATAGAATTTGATCTATATTTGTCTATTTACTTTGACAAAATTCTATTTGCTCTGATACATTATTTTAGCCTATATGGCTCTGATACATATCATGTGTTCGAATATACATATTATGTTCTAACTCGTTCATGCTGACTTTTGTCGTTTAGTTTTTGTTCTGTAACATTTCAGGATGTAGAGATGCTCTGGTACATTCAACAATGTTCTGATACAAATCTAGCATGAAGTAATGTTGGTAGAAATTCAAAGCTCTGAAGCTATCCGAGGGAAGCAGAAATCAGAAGCTGCGAATGTTCTAAAGATCCAGAAAACTCAAGTTCTGAAGCTGTCCTAAATGGAAGCAGAAATCAGAAGCTGTGAATGTTCAGAAGATCAAAGAAATTCAAGTTCTGAAGCTGTCCTGAATGGAAGCAGAAATCAGAAGCTGTGAATGTTCAAGAGATCAAAGAAATTCAAGTTCTGAAGCTGTCCTAGATGGAAGCAGGAATCAGAAGCTGTGAGTGTTCTAGGGATCTAAGGAAATTCTAGTTCTGAAGCTGTCCTATGGAAGCAGAAGTCAGAAGCTATGAATTCTCTAAAGGCAGAAGCTTATATGATCGTCTCTACCGAAATAATCAGGGAAGTCTTTTATTAAAGTTCTTCGAGTATTTATTTCAGGGGGAGATTATTTATCTCAGGGGGAGATTGTTAATCTCAGGGGGAGACATATTCATATGCTTATGCTATAGCTGTGTAATTTGTCTTTTGCCGTCTGTTCTTTCTGATCGCAAATTCATATCATTTATATATGTTTTTGTCATCATCAAAAAGGGGGAGATTGTTAGAACAAGATTTGTTCTGATCAATTATCTTAGTTTTGATGATAACAATAATATGAATTTTGCCTAAGATAATATGGTACTCTAATCCAATGCAATTTCCCTTTCAGGAAATATATAAAGAGTACGCATAATTCAGCGCTCAGAAGCTTTGTCTCAAAGGGTTCAGCATGCAACATCAGAACATGGTCTGGCAAGACATCAGAAGATGGTTGAAGCAGAATCAGAACATGGGTCTATGGAAGCATCAGAAGAACAAGAGAACAGAAGCACTGAAGTTCTGATGGTATCACGCTCAGAAGCACTTCAAGGTCAGAAGATCAGAAGATGCTATGCACCAAGCTGTTTGACTCTGATGATATTCAAACGTTGTATTCACAAACATCAGATCAGAAGAAAGTACAAGTGGCAAGCTACGCTGACTGACAAAAGGAACGTTAAAAGCTACTAAAGGCTACGTCAGTAGACACAGCGTGAACAAGGCTCGAGGTAGTTGACAAAAGCGTATAACATTAAATGCGATGCTGTACGGAACACGCAAAGCATTAAATGCACTCAACGGTCATCTTCTCCAACGCCTATAAATATGAAGTTCTGATGAGAAGCAAGGTTAACGATCCTGAACAAAACAACGCTTATTAACTTGCTGAAACTCTGTTCAAATCAAAAGCTCAGAATCTTCATCTTCATCAAAGCTCACTACATTGCTTTTGTAATATATTAGTGAGATTAAGCTTAAACGATTAAGAGAAATATCACAGTTGTGATTATCGCTTTTAAGAAGCAATTGTAATACTCTTAGATTGATTACATTAAGTTGTAAGGAACTAGAGTGATCGTGTTGATCAGAATACTCTAGGAAGTCTTAGAAGTGATCTAAGCAGATTGTAACTAGAGTGATCGTGTGGATCAGTATACTCTAGAAAAGTCTTAGAGGGTATCTAAGCAGTTGTTCCTGGAGTGATCAGTGTGTGATCAGTAGACTCTGGAAGACTTAGTTGCTGACTAAGTGGAGAACCATTGTAATCCGTGCGATTAGTGGATTAAATCCTCAGTTGAGGTAAATCATCTCTGCGGGGGTGGACTGGAGTAGTTTAGTTAACAACGAACCAGGATAAAAATAACTGTGCAATTTATTTTTATCTGTCAAGTTTTTAAAGCTACACTTATTCAAACCCCCCCTTTCTAAGTGTTTTTCTATCCTTCAATCTCTATGTTATGGTTCATAAATAGTCATGATATTTATTATTAACTTGCATTTAAAAAGAACATTATGCCATATAAAAAATTTCAAAACTGTTGACCTAAAGTTAGTCATCATGTAAAAAAAACATGCAGTCAACAACCTTTTTTTTTGAATCATCTGATAATTTTGTTTAAGGGCAATAAAAAATATAAGCTAGGGAAAATTGATAAGCGCCAAATTTATGTTAAATATTTTGGCACTTATTGACTTATTTTATAAGCAAATGTTACAAAAAACCTATTTTATCTATGACAATTGAGAAAACACCTGTTTGGACTTTTCTTGTATGCATTAATAAAAAACAGATGAAAAGAACTAGAAAAACACAATTCACCATACACAAAATAGGCAAAGTGAAATCCTACAGAATCAAGGCTCTCTAGGCCCAAGTTACAGGTGCGCTAAGCGCATGCAAGGCCAGGTGGCATAACTAGATGCAAGTACTTCAGGGTGAATCAAGGGTTAGTGTGCTAGACAAATGGGTGGTGTGTTAGGCAAGAAAAGATAACCAAGGAAACATGGAAGACATGCAAGTATTTCTTGTTGAAGAAGAAAATATGGTTGGTCAAAGTTGGCAGAGCGGGGAAGGCACGCTAGGTACAAAGACCGTGTGCCTAGCGAGAGCCTCAAACTTTCCCCTAATAATAGAAAGTTCCATCAATGCAAAAGGAGTTTTGGTGGAATGAGGTAGTAAATAATTGGAGTAGGTTCACTTGGGTCTACAACGGGAGAATAAGAGATGAACTATGAAGGCAAAAGCACTGCTTAGGTGACAGGGAAAATCACACTTCCAAGATCGACATCCTAAAGGTACCCGCTGTTACACTAACCATGAGTAAGTGTAGATAAACTATCTTTGTTGGTGTTATATGTAGTCATTATATTCACGTAGTAAATAGGTCATGATATTCTATGTAATTATACTTATGTTGTAATATTGACGACTCCTCAATCTTAATGATTGTTTTAGCTTTGCAACCTAAAACCTATTGTCATGGCGTGACTCGACATCAAGAGGTGATTGTCATTAATAGATCCAAGATAAACATCTAGGTTTGGTATTCACAGATACTGTAGCAGGATTGGGGTGGATTTTTGCTACATTATGACTATTGGGACTTAATACTCTGTGTTGGTTAATAGTTTGAGATATCGGCTATTAGGTAATACATTGATCTCAAGGCGCGGAGACCCGAAGGAGATACAAATTAGGGTAATAGATGGTAATATTATTTTTTTAGTAGAGGAACATATTATTAACCTATGGACGTGCATGATAGATACATAATGAAGAAATCTACCCCCAACAAGCCTCCTCACTATTAACACAAAAATCTCCATTTTACTTTCTGTAATTTATTTTATGTTATTTAATTTCACGCTTGACAACACATGCATAACTCTTTTATCTTTTAAAAATCTCAAAAGTTATTGAACGACCTTAAACCACCGGTCTCCGTGAATACGGTAATTGTAAAATTTACTTTTGCTGCTAACGCAACACATATGTCTCATCATAGTAAATCCTTTCATTTTGACAGTATCTTTTTGCCTCCATCCTTGCTTTATTTCTTATAATTATGCCACTCTCATCAAGTTTGTTCTGAAAAAGTCATATGATGCCTATTACTCTTTTATTTTAAGGACATGAGACACAATCCCATTTGTTGTTTCTTTTAAAATGATTGAGCCATTCTTGCTAAACAAGGAGCCAGCCTTCGTCATTTAATCAACAATGATGCATTTTGGTTAAATTTGTGAAATGAAGTATGAATAATTACATAAATTATTAATTTAGGAATGTGTGCTTACACCTATTTTGATGTCTCCTAGAATATGATTCAAGAGACGGTATTTCACAACAATCTTGTCTTAAGGAAACTTTGTTGAGTTATTTTGTTTATCATCCTCTTGTTTGATTCCCTCTTTATCAAACTTAATGCCCTCACTTTTATGAGGATTCACTTTTGGATTATTATCCTTGACTAAGTCTTCAGTAGTTATACTTGAAATATCATAAATAGATGAAATACCTTTCCAATCTCTTGAGGTTTGGTTTCATCAAAAGCCACATACACAAGCTGTTCAATGATAGGGGTTTGATTATTGACGACCCTATAGGTTTTTCTAGATTAAGAATACCCGAGAAGGACTCCATAATCAACTTTGACATCAAACTTACCCAATTTGTCTTCACCATTGTTTACAATAAAGCATTTGCAACCAAACACGTGAAAATTAGAAATTTTTAATTTCTACCTTTTAGAAAATCATATGGGGTCTTCTCTAGGTTATGTCTAATTACAACCCTATTTGAGATGTGGTGTACGATGTTTATCGCATCCTCTCAAAATACTCAGGCATACCCATCTCACTTGTCATAGTTTATGTTAATTCTTCTAAAACCCTATTTTTACCCTATACAACACCATTATGTTGTAGAGTATGCAGACATGAGAAGTTGTGAGTTGTACGATTTTTGTCACAAAAGTTTTCAAAATGATGATTAACAAATTCACCACCATGGTCACTTATTAGGGAAATTATTTTCAAATTGAACTGGTTTTAGACAAGCTTGGCAAATTTAACAAAAGCTTTAAAAGTTTATTCCTACTGGAATAAGAATTAAGTCTAGGTAAATATAGTATAGTAGTCAACTACTATTAAGAAATAGTTGTTGTCTCCTAGACTCTTTATCTTTGAGGGGCCAAAGAGATCTAGATAGAGAAGCTCAAGAGGATTATTTGTAGAAACACGTTTTTTTGGTTTAAAACACACTCTTGTTTGCTTTCCTATTTGGAATGCATCACATAACTTCTACTTTGAAATTTTTATTTTAGGTAGACCAATTACAGATCCTTGGATATCATCTTATTAACCAAATCAAAATGAACATCTCCAAACATCTATTCCATAGACAAGAGTATTCATTTTAGCTGACTAAACATTTAGTACCCTTATTTGATACATAATCTAGCTTCAGCATATAAACAGTATCAATTCTAGAACCCTTAAACACTATTTCATTATCTGCACTATGTTTAATTATATAACTTAAGATATCAAAAGTAATAGAAGACCCTTTGTCACATATTTGAGTATTGTTAGATGCTAGGCTTACGTATCTAGAGGGGGGGTGAATAGATACTTCAGAATTCATTCGGATTTCCTTAAAAGATATGGCGAAAGCGTTTAGGGATCGACTCGCATCTATTCCGAACCGCTATGGGAAGGATCATATATGTTTTTAAACCACAAACTAATTATGATGTGAAGATGAAAACTATTTGAGAATCAACAAGTAATAATGCGATAAATCATTTAAGTGTTTACTTGGATAAACTTGTTTTCAATGACTTTGATTAATGAAGAAAGCAATATATCAAACACTTGGTGTATAATGACCAAATTGAATTATGAATCAATGTGTGGTGACTTGTGATGTTTATGCAGAATCTTATCACACAAGTTTAACACTTTGATACGTTGATCAATTTGCGATTATAACCAGAATTAAGCACAATGTAAACGAAAAGATAAAAGCGATAACAAACACGATATTTGTTCAGGCAGTTCGTCGACCGTCCTCGCTACGACTACATCTGCTCCCAATTCCAAACGGGAATTGGGATGTCTTTCATTATGGTTAAAAAGAGTTTATACAAAAAAGATAACAAAGCAATAACGATAAAACGAATATGTTGATTCTTTGTATCTTCTTCCCATTGATCTTGAGCCATATCAAGTGTCTTCCAAGAGCTTTTCGTTGATTCCCTTTCTGCAGTGTTGTGAATTGAACGAACCCCTATTCTTCAACTTCTACACTCGGCTGAATCGTTGATGAACCCTCTTGATAAAAACCCCAAAAATTCACCAATCTTGGAGGACAAAATCCACAGATTTTATTCACCAAGAACCCCACAAATCTTCACCCACTGGGAACCTTCAATTCCTTTCCATGGACGTTATCAATCTTGATCACAAACCCTCACCACAAGAATTGTTGTGTGTAATTGTGTTGGAGTTGAGAAGAAGATAGAAGATGAGAAGACTTTGTGTATCTTTCAGTTGTTGGTGTTAACTTGAATAATTAGCTGAAAAAGATATATATATATATATAGGTGCTAGCAGAATTGGCTGAAGGCAAACACAAAATTTGGTGAATTTTTGGGTGATAGGTCGACCTACTCCATTACTTGGGTCGACCTAAATGGAGCATATTCAGCAGATTAAAATTTGTATTCAGTTGAGTCGACCTATTGGGACTCTGGGTTGACCTAAAGGCATCGAAATTTGGTTCTTGTGGTTTTTCTTCAATTTAGGTCGACCTAGGTAGTTGGGTGAGTCGACCTAAAGTGAGCGGAAGTGAAACCTGGTTGTTCACTTCAGTTTGCGTCGACCTAGGGGCAGGATGGGTCGACCTAACTGGACCAGTTTCTTCCACATCATGATTGAAGCATTCTAGGTCGACCAAAACTTGTGTTGAGTCGACCGAAGATGTCATAGAGTTCCAAAATCTTGCTTTTCCTTATATCAATCACTTGTAGCTTGATATTTGTTCAATGGAGATGTTTGCCATGAATCAAAAACTCTTGATGAGTATGTGCTTGCACTTACATACTCCCCCTTTTTGATGATGGCAAACATTTGTTGAATGATGTAATCTGACATAAGCTCCCCCGTACTTTAATGCGTAAGCTCCCCCATACTCGCACTCTCATACTCTCATATACTCCCCCTTTGACAACATCAAAAATGAAACAAGGAAGGTAATAGGAGAAAGCACACAAAATAATAATAACAAGATAACAAGAACATACTAAGATAGCAGAGTAATAATAAAGGTCAAAGTTAAAGTATGTCACAATTACACAACACGGAAAAAGTCAAGATAAAACAAGCATAAGAAAGTAATATGATATGATATGCAGTGCTATGAACTAATGGAATGCAATGCTCTCCTAACGTCTTCCTCTCCCATGGTAACGGCCACCTCTTCCTCTTTGAAAACCTTGCGGACGATCCTCTTCAACTTGCTCAAGTAGTTCAAGAACAGTTCTGTTGAGAATGTTGAAGTTTTGGCTCAGGTTGGCATGCCGATTGTTCGCCGATTCCTCAAACCTATTTTGTCTTTCAGTGAGATTTGAGGCGAAGGTTTCAAAATTGCTTTTATGCTCTTGAGCTAATCGATGCAGATTTTCATACTGAATTTGTTGCTCATTGTAGCGTTCTTGTTGGAGTTGTTGCATATGCTCAAACTGTAGCTGTTGCGCATCATATCGTTGTTGTTGAAGAAGCTGCATATTTTCCAACATAGAGATGATACTAGATTGATCCGGTTGTGGCGTAGCTGTATACCCCCAAGGGATTTCCTCTTCTTGAGGTGGTACATATTGCCAATTTGAGTTGACATCTTGAGGAACATCTTCCATGACATGATCATCATCAATAGTCATGTCATATTCAGGTTCTTCCTCTTCATTTCCTCCTTGTGGACCAAATTCAGCAGGATCATCATAGTTGTAGATGATCTTTCCGGTCCCTTTTTGTATGAGGTAGTATGCTTTCCTCATTGGATCCTAATGATAGCCCATAAGAGTTAAGGTAGTTGGAGAGAATTCTTGAGGATGTTTGATCCTGGTGTATGTCAGCCCATCAATTGTCATACCGAAGTGGTTCACAATTTTCTGACTTATAGATCCATAGCATAAAGCAGTGGTTTTCTGCTTGACTTCATAGAATTTGGTGGCTAGAAAGTATGGCCAGTGAACACGAGTCCTATTTTCCAGCAAATACATCAATACGATCTCACTCCTTTCAATCCTAGAGTATCCACCCGACCGTGGTCGAATGATACGGGAGATAATCCAATTTAGAAGTCTAGGATTTCTCTTTAGATGCCCTGCAGTTATGGTTTCATTTGGCTTGTCAAGAACAGTTGGGTCCTTGAGAATTGATCGCATGTAAGCCATATGATCATAATTTGCGGGAAAATCACCATCCTCTATACGAAACTCATCACCTGTTATGGTAAGACCAAAAATACTCACCCACACTTGTTCATTAACATAGTGTGAGCGTGAGCCCATCTTAAACCGAAAGTAACATCCATCACCCTTCTGTAAACCGGCATAGAAAGCACGAATAATATCCTCATTATATGGGGTATCACACTCCAACAGTGGACCAATGTTCTGATGTTGAACTAAACTAGTAATTTCCGGAATGTTCATACGGTCGGCTACCTTAGGGTTGTACACATACTGCTTAATAATTTTCCTTTTCATATGCCATTTTTCAAAATCAGCCTTACAATCTGGATGAACAAGGGCAAGAGCACTTACCGGTCGAGAGGCGGATCCGGACGCGATTTCTTTTCCTTTTCTTGACTTGGGAGGCATTGTTGAGATGAATTTGGTGAAGAGGTTGAGAATTTGAGAAGAATTTAAGAGATTTGGTACAAGAGGAATTTAGGGTTACCGTATGGTAAGAGAGATTTGAGGAAGAGGAACATGCAATATGAATGAATGAAGAGATACAATGCATGGGCCGGGTCGACCTAAAAGCCCAATTTGGGAAATGAAGTTTCAATACGTCGACCCAATGTGAATTCTGCGTCGACCTAAATGAAGCAGTAGCTTCATCTTTTGATTGAAAGCAAATTAGGTCGATTTATAGATAGGTTAGGTCGACGTAACTGGCTAGTATTTTCTTCTTTTTAAAAAATTTCATCAATAGGTCGACGTAAAGAGGGCTTGGGTCGACTCAAAATGATTCAAAATACATGAATTGCAACAAATAGTCAGGAATAGAGTATGCATGCTTAATCTACCACATGTAATGTTGATTATTGTGATTCTTAAACTTGACACAGTATGCTCATGATGAATAATGTATATGTAATTGAGAAATATTGAGAAACACATAGGATATCACTATAATCATGTTAATTGATTGCATATTACAGAATCAATAATATTTTTTGAAGTGAACAACAAACATGTTACCGCTTTCTCGATTTTCAGATAACTTGTCATCATGATATGAGAGATAGTATGTTCCTTTGATCCATGTAGCACGATCCTTGACCGGTTGCGTACTACCTTCACACTAAAGAAGAATGTTAGCATAAACATAATTAATAGATATACGAGAAAATAATTAGATAGTCATAACCACATTTAGCTCAAATTAGAGATATCCAATATCCCTAATTCTCTGCGAATGTTGAAGAAAGGCTCGATTGCAAGAGGTTTAGTAAAGATGTCCACTAATTGTTTCTTGCTCTCAACATGTTCAAACACAACTTCCCCTTTTTCTACATGATCTCTTAAGAAGTGGTGCCTTATTTCTATGTGCTTGGTTCGTGAATGTAGAACAAGATTTTTGCTTAAGTTGATGGCGCTTGTGTTGTCACACATGATAGGTACTCGGTCAAGCTTGATGCCAAAATCAATTAGTTGCTGTTTGAGCCACAATATCTGTGCACAACAGCTTTCGGTAGCTACGTATTCTGCTTCAGCTGTAGATAACGCGACTGATACTTATTTCTTGCTGTGCCAACTTATCAATGAATTTTAGAATAGATGACATGTGCCACTGTGTTTTTCTGTCAGATTTGCATCCAGCAAAGTCGGAGTCGGAGAATCCCACCAAGTAGCATTCATTTCCCTTAGGATACCATAGACCATATGTGGTAGTTCCACGGAGATATCGTAGAATTCTTCTTACAGCCTTTAGATGTGATTCCTTTGGGCACGATTGGTATCTTGCACACATGCATACGCTAAACATAATGTCCGGTCTTGAGGCCGTGAGATACAATAGAGAGCTTATCATGCCTCAGTATAATTTTACATCAACCTCTTTACCGTTTTCATCCTTGTCTAGGTTACCATTTGTGGCCATAGGTGTGTCAATCTCCTTTGCCTCACTCATCCCAAATCTTTTTAGCAATTCTATGCAATATTTAGTTTGGCTAACGAAAGTTCCATGACTTAGCTGCTTGATTTGTAGACCAAGGAAGAAGTTCAATTCCCCCATGAGGCTCATCTCAAATTCACTATGCATAAGCTTAGAAATTTTTTTGACAAGTTTTGCATTAGTTGACCCAAATATTATATCATCTACATAAACTTGAACCAGAAGTATATCCTTTTCTTTTCTCTTAATGAAGAGAGTAGTATCAACTTTACCCCTAGAGTATCCTTGACTAAGTAGAAATTTGCTTAAACGCTCATACCAAGCCCTAGGGGCTTGTTTGAGACCGTATAAAGCACGTTTCAACTTGTAAACATGTGTTGGATACTTATAGTTTTCAAAACCGGGTGGTTGAGCTACATAGACCTCTTCATTAATATAACCATTTAGAAAAGCACTTTTAACATCCATTTGGAAAAGCTTAAAGTCTTTTGAGCAAGCATAAGCAAGTAAGAGGCGAATTACCTCAAGACGTGCTACAGGAGCATATGTCTGCTCATAATCAATACCTTCCTCTTGATTGTAGCCTTGAGCTACCAACCTAGCTTTGTTTCTAGTAATAACTCCGTTTTCATCAAGTTTGTTACGAAAAACCCACCCAGTGCCGATTACTTGATGTTCTTCCGAATGAGGGACAAGGTTCCAGACATCATTCCTTTTAAACTGGTTTAATTCTTCTTGCATGGCCATTAGCCAATGCTCATCAAGTAATGCGTCTTTTGCGTTTTTTGGTTCAACTTGTGAAACAAAGGCAAAATGATGACAGAAGTTACTTATCTTGGAACGTGTTGTAACGCCCTTTGAGATGTCACCTAATATGTTGTCAATTGGATGATCTTTTAAGTTCGTCCAGGCCTTTGGAAGTTCTTCGTTGCTTGAGATATTTTCTTTTGCAACGCTATCATGAGATTCTTCTTTCTCTTCCTTAGTATCTTCAGCTTTGATAATCTCACTTTCTTCTTCCTTTTCCTTGACAATATCTTCAGTAGATGGACCTGCACTATCAAAAGAGACACCTTTCTCGATACATTTTGAGTAAGATTCATCAAAGGACACATGAACTGACTCTTCAACAATAAGTAGTCTTTTGTTGTAAATCCTATATGCTTTAATAGATTGAGAGTAGCCAAGAAATATGCCTTCGTCCGCTTTAGCATCAAATTTACCAAGGTTATCCTTACCGTTGTTTAACACAAAACATTTGCAACCGAATACGTGGAGATGTGACACATTTGGTTTTCTACCTTTTAATAGTTCATATGGTGTTTTGTTTAGTATAGGACGAATTAGTATCCTATTCAAAACATAACATGCGGTGCTAATAGCATCGGCCCAGAAATATTTAGGTAGATTACCTTCATTGAGCATTGTTCTTGCCAACTCTTCTAGAACACGATTTTTACGTTCAACCACACCATTTTGTTGTGGTGTTCTAGGAGCTGAAAAGTTATGATCAATTCCATGTTTATCACAGTATTTTTCAAAATGGTAATTTTCAAATTCTCCATCGTGATCGCTACGAATTGCAACTATTTTGGTGTTCATTTTGTTTTGACATAACCTTGCAAATTGAGTAAATGCTGGAAATGTTTGATCCTTACTAGGTAGGAAGATTGTCCAACAAAATCTAGAATAATCATCGACAATGACAAAACCATAGATGTTTCCACCTATGCTTTTAGTCCTTGAAGGGCCAAAGAGATCCATGTGAAGAAGTTCAAGGGGTCGTGATGTTGAAACCACATTTTTTGATTTAAAAGAAACTTTTGTTTGTTTCTCCTTTTGACATGCATCACATAGATGATCTTTTGAAAACTTTATTTTTGGTAAGCCGATTACTAAATCCTTTGTGACAACCTTATTTAGTAAGTCAAAATTTATTTGAGCAAGGCGTTTATGCCAAAGCCATGAGTCTTCTCCTAATGCAATAAGACACTTGGAATTTGACTTAGACACTTCGTCCAAGTTTAGCATATAAATGTTGTTTACTCTTGTGCCATTAAACACAATGTCTCTTTTCTTAATATGTTCGATTGTGCAACCATAATTTGTGAAAGTTACATTGAAATCTTTGCCGCACAATTGACTAATACTTAAGAGATTATGTTTAAGACTTTCTACTAGTAAAACATCAGATATGGTTGTGGTAGATGGGTTACCTACACTTCCTTTACCAAGTATAGCTCCCCGATTGTTGTCTCCATAGGTGACATACCCCTTTTTCTTTGCATGAAACTCAACAAAAAGTGATATGTCTCCCGTCATGTGTCTTGAACACCCGCTATCAAGGAATCACAACTATTCGGCAATGTCAAGATACTCTTCCTGTAAAATTAATTTAGAGTGGAAGGTCCCCAATTTTCATTGGGTCCTTGGTAGTGAGTACATAAATTGTTGCACTTAGGCAACCATTGAAATACTCCTTTAGGAACTAGAATCCTCCTAAATTTGCATTTTTCAATGGTGTGTCCCTTTTTGCAACAATAGTAACAAGTAATGCGATGAGAATATGCTATTTTTCTAGTTGATACTTTTGGTACAAAGTGTATTTTCTATATAAAGGAGTATACGATCTTTTGAACTTATTAGGATCAACTGCAAAAGTCACTTTTCGTTGTAGAGCCTTATCTAATTTGGCCTTAAGATCTCTTACCTCTTTTTGCCAAATGTGACATGTCTCACAACCAAACCATGATGGAGGATCTTCCTCAATTTTATTATTTTGAATATCTAACATAGATTGTTTTAAGGCTTCCATGTTCTTTTCGGTCTTCTCAACTTTTGATTCAAGATATGAAATTTTTTTCTTATTTGAGGCCAAAAGTTTGAAAGCCTCAATTGCATCTCTATGTAGTTCTTCAAAAGCTAATTTTAATTGAGCATGAGATACCTTATCTACAAGTTCAGGTTTAAGATGACTTACACGTTTCTTTTTCTTGTGTTGATGAGCCATAAGACATAAGTTTGCAGATTCTTCTTCATCGCTTGATGAGTCTTCACTTGAGGAATCACTTTCCAATGCTATATAAGCTCTTCTAGGTTTGTTGTGAGTTTTGCTTTGATTCTTGTCTTTCTCCTTCTTGAGATATGGACTTCCGGTTTGTAATGACCAACTTTGCCATAATTGAAACAAGGACCTTTGGATTTTCCTTTGTTGTTATCATCTTGTTTGGACTTGTTGAATTGCTTCCTATAGTTAATCAAACTTTTGTCGGAGTGTTTTGCTCCATTTTTCCTTATGTATTTGTTGTATCTTCGCACAAACAGTCCCATTTCCTCATCATTTGAGTCTTCCTCATCACTTGTATCACTATCCTTTTGCTCTTACTTTGAGGTCTTGGAGCTTGAAGCCTTTAGAGCTATTGACTTCTTCTCTACCTCTTTCTCGATGTTCTTATCCTTCTTTACCTTTTTCTCATGCATGTCAAGGCATTTAAGGTGTTGCTCATGTTCTTCAAGTTTACCAAAGAGAGTGGTGATGTCTAAGTTATTTAGATCATTTGCTTCCTTTATAGCTGTAACCTTGGGTTGCCATTCCCTGTTTAAACATCTTAAAACTTTGTTAGTAGCATTTGCATTGGAAACAAGTCTATCAAGGGAATTTAAACGATTTATAAGACGTACGAATCTCTTTTGCATATTTTCAATGGATTCACCACTTTCCATATGAAAGAGTTCAAACTCTTGAGTTAACGTGTTGATTCTAGCTAGTTTGACATCATCTGTGCTCTCATGTGCAACTTGTAATGTGTCCTACATAGCCTTAGCAGATTTACAATGGGAAACACAATAATATTCATTAACTCCTAGAGCTGAGATCAGAATGTTTCTCGCTTTCCAATCGTATCCATATTTCTTTTCATCTTCAGCATTCCAACTAGTTTCTGGTTTAGGAATGACAACACCATCCTCATTGGTCATGGTAATTTGAAAAGGACCATTAACGATAGTTGTCCAAATGTTCCTATCAATGGAGTTGATATGAACACACATACAATCCTTCCAATAGCCATAGTTTTCACTGTTGAAAACTGGAGCTCTATTGTGAGCCCCTTTAGGTCCGGAAGCCATTTGTCAGATAAGTGCTTTTCGAAGCAAGGAATTAACCAGAGCTCTTGATGCCACTTGTTAGACGCTAGGCTTACGTATCTAGAGGGGGGTGAATAGATACTTCAGAATTCATTCAGATTTCCTTAAAAGATATGGCAAAAGCGTTTAGGGATCGACTCACGTCTATTCTAAACCGCTACGGGAAGGATCATATATGTTTTTAAACCACAAACTGATTATGATTTGAATATGAAAACTATGTGAGAATCAACAAGTAATAAGCGATAAATCATTTAAGTGTTTACTTGGATAAACTTATTTTTAATGACTTTGATTAATGAAGAAAGAAATATATCAAACACTTGGTGTATAATGACCAAATTGAATTATGAATCAATGTGTGGTGACTTATGATGTTTATGCAGAATCTTATCACACAAGTTTAACACTTTGATATATTGATCAATTTGCGATTATAACCATAATTAAGCGCAATGTAAACGAAAAGATAAAAGCGATAACAAACACGATATTTGTTCAGGCAGTTCGTCGACCGTCCTCGCTACGACTACATCTGCCCCCAATTCCAAACGGGAATTGGGATGTCTTTCATTATAGTTAAAAAGAGTTTATACAAAGAACATAATAAAGCAATAACGATAAACCGAATATGTTGATTCTTTGTATCTTCTTCCCCTTGATCTTGAGCCAGATCAAGTGTCTTCCAAGAGCTTGTCGTTGATTCCCTTTCTACAGTGTTGTGAATTGAACGAACCCTTGTTCTTCAACTTCTACACTCATCTGAATCATTGATGAAGCCTCTTGATAAAAACCCCAAAAATTCACCAATCTTGGAGGACAAAATCCGCAGATTTTATTCACCAAAAACCCCATAAATCTTCACCCACTGGGAACCTTCAATTCCTTTCCATGGACGTTATCAATCTTGATCACAAACCCTCACCACAAGAATTGTTGTGTGTAATTGTGTTGGAGTTGAGAAGAAGATAGAAGATGAGAAGACTTTGTGTATCTTTCAGTTGCTGGTGTTAACTTAAATAATTAGCTGAAAAAGATATATATAGGTGCTAGCAGAGTTGGCTGAAGGCAAACACAAAATTTGGTGAATTTTTTGGTGATAGGTCCACCTACTCCATTACTTGGGTCGACCTAAATGGAACAGATTCAGCAGACTGAAATTTGTATTCAGTTGAGTCGACCTATTGGGACTCTGGGTCGACCTAAAGGCATCTGAATTTGGTTCTTGTGGTTTTTCTTCAATTTAGGTCGACCTAGGCAGTTGGGTGAGTCGACCTAAAGTGAGGAGAAGTGAAACCTATTTGTTCACTTCAGTTTGCGTCGACCTAGGGGCAGGATGGGTCGACCTAACTGGACCAGTTTCTTCTGTAACACCCTTCTAAACCCCGCGGCAATTTAAATAAATAATCAGAGTAAAAACATAAACACAAGGGTGCCACAATTATTTAAAATAAATAAACCAATCATGGTCAAGGTCATGCTTCATTAGAAAACGATTTAACAAAACACAATTATGTTTATCACAGCGGAATAAGAAACATCATCAACGTAATCAAATGGAAATATAATCCAACACCAAATAAAATAGAGAATTCTCATAAATCTCTATAGCTATCGTTCCCCAGTGTTACAAGATCAGAGCATGACCGACACGACCCAACATAAACGGATAAACTCTACGAGTCATCCTCACCAAGCACTAATGCCGCTACTCCTCAATCTGAAAATGACAACATGTAAGGGTGAGTCTCATTCTCAATTAGTAAATATTATGCAATTCATAAGCAACAAGAATCATAATATACCGTTCACCCAATTATACACATTCAGATTCACATATATTATTCATCAAATCACACAATAATAGATTCCGATACAAAACACAGAAATCCACACAATCATGCTATGACAAAATGCATATGACACAACTGACACTATGCATGTGGTACCAAAATTCGTGAATCACATTCACAGGACTTCTCTCCTCGATACTGCCCTTTAATCGCTCACACCCCACATGGGCACACGATTAACCTCATCGCTCACACCCCCATGGGCACACGATGAATGCTTACTAATCTCCGCACAATGGAAATTAGCCACCAACGATCCACTCATCAACGGGATCCATCATCAAATGCATATGAATGAATGAAACACACATAACATACTTAAAACATCACCGAAATCACGATGAACAACTCACCTCAACATCACATCACCGAATAAGTATGTACATGTTTTTCAACATCATTCAAATAGCCATGCATTCATCACAATCACAATATCAATCACAACCAATTCATCATCACATCAAACACATTGTCACACCTATCTCATATGCACACAATGTTCAATTCTCATCAAGTAATTAAATCGAGTTTTAAAGAAATAAAGTCGGCCACCACCCATATTCATCATTAATCATATAAAACCTTTAATTACTTGCACAACGCCCAAAACGGCACTAAGAAATGATACACAGATCAAAAGATACGTTATTTTAAGTTTTAGAAAAGTTCACACACAGCAAGGTTCGCTCAGCGAAGCAAGACAGAGGCGAATCCTTCAGACCTCCGCTCAGCGGACCTCTAGCGACGTCCAACAGAAGCAACCTACGTTGGGACCTCCGCTCAGCGGACCCCCTTCGCTCAGCGGACCTGCGATTTCAGCAAACCCCAAGTCTGTGACAGACCCTGCGATTTCACACCCTTTTCGCCCAAAAACGATTCCAGACATCACATACAGGCATACAATCATCATATATTCAATTATACACCAGAAAACATCATTTAAACGCATTATTAACCAAATTGTTCACACAATTATCATCAATTCAATCCAATTATAACAACCTAACCTAACAACCCCAATGTCTAATTGAATCAAACCATACATCAATCTACCTATTACCTAAGACCACATAAGAGATACTAAAAGGAAGAGTCCCCCCTTACCTCGATGAATCTCTTGAATGCTCTCCTTCCGGTTCCACGTTCTTGCCTTTTTCTCTTCTCTTGCCCTTTTCACGTGTTCTTGCTTTTTTTTCCAAATGGTTCCTTTTTCTTATTTTATGAAAAATAAAATAAAATAAATTAACCACAACTTAGTAAAAGGCCTAACCAATTGATCGCGACTTTACATGTCTATTAATCTTATGACTGCAAGTGCACAGTCGTGTCGTGTAGTTTTAAAAGATATCGAATCCACAAGGACTATGAATCGATCTACCGTTATCTAAGGTTACTATGTAAAGCTAAGGCTACTAATATTTTGATTGTTTCTAAGGGGAAGTGATTGTGAATATTAAGAAATATAATAATATACGGATATCAGTATGTATTTCGTTTAACCTTAGGTGATCTGAAGGTCCATTGGCTAATGCATAATTCGATTAAAAATCTTTATTAATTCAATTGATTAAAAGTCCTCCTCTCAAACTTTCGCTCTGTTGATTTAGACTACTATCCTAACTCGTAATGTACGCTTTCGCCATCCCATTAGATTTTAGAAAAGCTTTTTGGAAACAACGTAATTAATAAAATGCTTGTTTTATGAAGTTGTTATCTATTTAAATCCCCTAATCTCAAACTTTCGCTCTGTTGACTCGGAACATGCTAATATCCCTAACGTACGCTTTCGCCATCCCGCTCGGGTGCAAAAACATTTTTTGAAAATAAATAGGTTCTAATTAGTTTTAATACGCTTTCGCCATCCTTAAAACTAATGTCCTATGTCTACTATCCAGTTAAAGATCTCAAACTTTCGCTCTATTGATTTTAACCTTTGACCATCTTAACCCCTCAAACTTTCGCTCTATTGGTTTTAAGACTTACTAATTAAATTAGACATATAAACCAAAAACAAGTGATATTTAATAAAACATAATTAAGCCAATTTATTTCGGATCCCACGGTTAACTTACTTTACATACCGATATCTTAGTTAATTAGCCAGACATATTAATACGGTTAAACATGCATAAATTAATTCGGTTTATAATAAAAGGCATGTTAAATGGCATACAATATATCATGCAATAACAATAATAAATAAAGCGGTAAATGATAAACCTGAAATAAAATAAATCTGAATTGAATCTTGAAGTATCGAACTTCCACCACAGGTTGGCTGGATCGTTCTTCGGAATTAAACGGACAGAAATTTAAAACAAGGAATAAAATGGATAAATCTAACGTAAGGCTAGATTTATAAAAGGTTCACAACAATTTCCGGTGTAGAAATTGCTGTGAGAAAATAAAACGGTTTAATTGAAAGCAGGAAGAAAATAGCGGTCGCGGTACAATTTCGGCAGCACTTCGTTAGCAGAAAATCGGACTGGTTGAAGTGAGGTAGCTGCCTCTATTTATAGGCGAGCCTTTGTAGTTGGAATGCGTGAAAGCAGGAATTTCTCTGACTGGGGCTTGGAGACGTGCGTCTCCACTTTTTGGGGAGACCTCTTTGAACGACTTGAGACGTGCGTCTCAAGTGGAGAAAATCCAGGAGGATTGGAGACGGGCGTCTCCTCTTGGTGACGTGGCAGAAGAACGTTGGAGACGTGCGTCTCCACTTGCTGGGATGATTTGGGCCATGCACAATTGATCCTTCGTGGGCTGGATCATTGCTTTGCACATTTGGGTCTCCTTTTTGCACCTCCTTTCACTTCAGCACCCATTTTTCATCTTTTAGGCACAAATGTAGTCATTTTAGCTCCATTTCTTCTCCTTTTCACAAATAGTCTCAATAAGATGGTAAAACCTGAAACAAAGCAAATACTCGCATAATATCATAATAAAACAATATAATAAACGAAAAATGCTATAAATATTTATGGATTTCAAGCTAAATATACGATATAAAATCGTGTTATCACCAATTAGCACCCCTCTTTTACTAACATCACACCATAAGCCCAATAGCTCTTACTCCATCATTTTCCAATTAAATCCAAATAAAATACTAAAATTCCAATTATTTAATTTAAATCCAAATTAAATTAATAAACTGAAATTATGGGATGTTACATCTTCCACATCATGATTGAAGCATTCTAGGTCGACCTAGACTTGTGTTGAGTCGACCTAAGATGTCCTAGAGTGCCAAAATCTTGCGTTTCCTTATATCAATCACTTGTAGCTTGATATTTGTTCAATGGAGATGTTTGCCATGAATCAAAAACTCTTGATGAGTATATGCTTGCACTTACAAGTAATGCTTAGGAGGTTGTGTTTAAGCCATTTAACTAAAAGAACATCGTCTATGGTGATTGTGGAGAGATTTCCCACAAAACCTTCACCTAAAATATTACCTCGAATATTGTCTCCATAAGTGACATAGTCACATTCTTTATGAACAAAGTCCATAAATATTTATCCATCTCCCGTCATATGCCTTAAACACCCACTATCTAGAAACCATGTTATATTTGAAGTTGTAAGACAATCCCTCATGAAGATCAACAAGGTCATTTAAATACCCAACTTATGTTAGGTCCTTGGGGTTACTAGTAGGATATTAATGTATCCATGTCATGAGACCACTAGGGACTTTTACATTCGTAATATGACATAGAGGCCTAATATGACCATTTTCACCATAATAATGACAAATCACTTTAGGATAATCATTCTTTCTATTATTTCTAGTTAAATACACATTTTTCTTATATGGTTTTCTAAACCTTTTCCTGTTTTCACTTGACCTAATAGAAACAATACTAGGCGAATTCACGAGATGTGTTATTTGTCCTTTCAAATTGTTGATTTCAAGTTTTAAACAAGGAAAAATATCATAGTCAACTACATCTACCTTTTCTCCTGAAGTGTTAGAGATATTTAGCTTGTCATTAACAAGCGATGTGTATTCCTTTTTCAAGGATTCTAAAGCACTTTTAAGATTTAAGATTTCTTCCTCAATTTTTAAAGTATTTTTTTAAGAAATTTTTTAAAATCACTTAAGGCTATGTCATTCATTTCATGAAAAGAATTTTATAATTATTTACACGCGGGTTTAAAATGTGAGTCTAAATTACGTACCTCTAAGTTCTTTTTCTTGTGACACACCATTAAGCACACATTTGTTATTTCATCGTCATCTAAGCTTGATCTCGAGGATGGAGAGTTTTCATATTCTTCCCGAGAATTGTAGGCTCTACGGCTTATGGCTTTATGGCCCTTCTTCTTGTAAAACGGTTGCTTGCTTTTGCGCTTAGTTAAACATGGATAGTCATTACCACACTCGTAACAGTTCACTTTTCTTTCTTTCTTATTATTATCTTCCCATTTCCTTGGTGGGTTAGATTTTCTAAACTTTTCTAATTTTTTATTGGAATGTTTGTTATGGGAGAGTATGGACTCGAATGGTCTAGAAGGGGGTTAAAGAGACCTTTCACAAAAAGAACAATTTAAAAAATTTATTTTTATGAAAATTAGAGTTCGATAAAAATTGCTTGGCATATCAGAATTTTCTTACAAAATGTATGTTTTTTGGATTGATCGTATATACATTTAACTAGAAACACAAAAGGATTGATATAAAAAATATAAATTAGTTAACGTTTAGATTGACCAAAAATCAATTTACACAAGATGTGTAATGCGAGTCTTTTCAATTGAGCAAGAAATCTAACATTACAGTTTTCATAATTAATCACGAGTAAGAAAGTATTAGGATCTCAATTTTGTTCAAATTACCCCAAAACATGGAGAATTTTGAATCAATCTTAATGAACAAGAACTAATGCTTCAATCGATTTCGCCTCTTGTTCTTCACTCTTCAATCGAGCGAATCAACCACACCTTGGTTGCAAGATGATTCCACTTCATAACGATTATGAGAGAAGAAAAGATGAATTGGGGAAGAAAAGAGAATTAGGGTTTGACAGAAAAGGGGAAGAAGATGAATATTTCTGCAGAGTTTCTCTTTGCTTCCAAACTGGAATTTTTATTCAGCTTTTCTCAATGAGTCTGCATTATACAATGATAGGGTACCAGCTTATTTATAGGTTGAAATTACTTGTTCACTAAGCAGTCTCCAACTAACAAACTAAAACAAGAAAAACAATACTAAGTCGAAATTTTGTCGAGGCTAGCTCCTTCAACATTTCGACAACTTACAAATTTTGACACACAAACAGAGTTTTTAGCACAAAAAATTACATTCTCAACATACTATCTAAATCATTGTGTCTAAACTATCTACATTCATCATTTCTCTTAGTCTTTTGAACACTTCAACCTGCACACCCTTTGTCATGATGTTTGCAATATGATTCTCATCTATGTAGTATTCCAAGTTCAACTTCCTTTTTTCTACTTCCTCTCAGAAAATAATGGAACCTCATCTCGATGTGTTTTCTTCTTCCATGTGCTATCAAGTTCTTCGCTGGATTGATAACTGACATGATGTCGATCTTCATGGTAATTGCTCTATGATTCTTCCATGTAATCTCTTAGATCAAATTCACCATACATGTTTCTTAACATGCACATAGAGAAGCAACTATGTATTCTACTTCATACGACGGTAATGCTACTATTGGTTATTTTCTTGATTACCAAGCAACAAGTGCACCACCTAACATAAACACATAGCCATTTGTGGATTTTCGATCCTTAGCATCACTACACCAACTTGAGTTAGTGTAACCTAATAGCTTACATTCTTTTCCTTCATCAGTTGTAGGAAACAAAAGTCATAGTCGAGTGTTCCTTTGAGATACCTTAGTATCCTCTTTGTCGCTATTAGATGTGATACCTTTGGCTTCTGCATGAATCTACTCACCATACATACATTGTATGCTAGATCAGGCCTTATGTGACAAAGTGTAGCGGTGAAAAATTGAGGCAAAAGCCACTGATTGACTTAGCTCAGACATTTTAGTATAGTCTCCACCGTGCTTTATTGTTTTTAAAGGAAATGGGAAAAAGAGCTAAATAAAACCCACAAAAGTTTTTAAAACAAAACTAATAAAAAGACAGAGATCTTTAGTCCGGGGGTTGGTTATACAAGGGGAAGGTATTAACACCCCTCACATCTGTAGTACTCTATATGAACCTATTTGAAATATATTATTATTGCTGTTATTATAAAATATTTATGTGTTTTGTTTAAATAGAGTGGGAGGGTGAGAAAAGAAGATTTTAAAAGTGTGCTCGGCAAGACATGGCATCTTATGCCTACATACCCTTAAGTGCAATAGGGAAGTTAGAGCATTTGTAGTTCCTCTTAAGAGGAAAATAAAAGTGCCAAGTGGCGAAATATTTTTGGGTGTTGAGCTTTAACACTACTCACCGGGTTTTTAAAATGTCAAGCTTTAACAATAATTAACAAGTTTAAAAGGTTCCAAGCTTTAACAATACAAGGCAAGGGTGATTTAAAAGAGTGGTGGTTGAGCTTTAACAATAAAAAACTAATGTTGATTTAAAATAGGTTGAGCTTTAACAATATAAAACCATTTTTAAAACAAGGGGAAAGTTCTAAGCTTTAACAATACTAAGCCCAAAGTAAAAGAGTTGGAAAAGAGAGTGAGTACCTTGACAATTTTAGTTAATATCATTTCCATTCCTTTGGATTTTTAGCATCAATGAGTAATTAAACATCTCAAGCAAGCATTAAGGGTGATTATCTAAGTGGTGCGTGAGACATGTTATGTGTATCATGGATACAAAAGGGTGAGTATAAACAAATATCTCAATGTAAATGAACTCAAGTATGAGAAGTATTATGAATAAAAGGGGTGACATACCTTGAGATTATATCATGTATGTATGAGTATGATGTATGATGGATGGATAAATATCTCATGGATGTGGAGTTAGTAGATAATGTATATATATGTATATATGTGTGTGTGTGTGTCTATATATATATACACACACACACACAAAGATAATAATTTAACCAATGTATAAATGTACAAAGATGTAAATCAACAAGCATACGTACAAATGAATAAACAAGGAGAGATCATAGCAACAAGAAAATATTGAAGTTTGAGAAAACACTTAGAAAGGGGGTTGAATAAGTGGGTTTTTAAACTTTGTGAAGGAAAGATAATCAGAACGCAGCTATTTTTATCCTGGTTCACCTTCTCAATAAGGCTACCTCCAGTCCACCCTCAACAAGGTGATTTGCCTCTCTCAACCGAGGTCTCAATCCACTATAATTAGAACCTGATAAAACTTGCACGACCAACTGTCGTGACTCACAATACAATGCACGAGCCAAACTGCTGGTGACTAACGTTCCCGCACAAGCCAACCGCTTGTGACTAACCAATCTTCTAAGACTCAACTAGTCCTAGACTTCTTGAGACTTCTGACCCACTTGTCTCTCAAGGACTTAGTTACCACGTAACTGAAGGATAGAAAAACACTTAGAAAGGGGGGGGGGGGGGTTTGAATAAGTGTAGCTTTAAAAACTTGTAAGATAAAAACAGTTTTCACAATGATTTTTATCCTGGTTCGTTGTTAACTAAACTACTCCAGTCCACCCCCTTGGAGTGATTTACCTCACCTGAGGATTTAATCCACTAATCACACGAGATTACAATGGTTTTCCACTTAGACAACTTCTAAGTCTTCTAGAGTATACTGATCACAACCTGATCACTCTAGGAACAATCTGCTTAGATACCCTCTAATACTTTCTAGAGTATTCTGATCAACAACCTGATGACTCTAGTTCTTACAACTTAATGTAAACAAATTCTTTTAAGAGTTACAATGCTTCTTATAAAGCTATTATCACAACTGTGATTTTCTCTTAAGTTTAAGCTTAATCTCACTAAAGTATTACAACAGCAATGTAGTGAGGTTGATGATGAAGTTTGAGAGCTTTTTGAATTTGACAGCGTTTCTGTATATTTGCGCAAGTGTTGTATTCAGAATTCGTAACATAGCTTCTCATCAGAACTTCATATTTATAGGCGTTTGAGAAGATGACCGTTGGGAGCATTTAATGCTTTGCGGAATCCGTACAACATTGCAGTACCTTTCAGATACCTCAGAATTCTCTTAACAGCAGTTAAGTGAGATTCTCTAGGATCTGATTGGAATCTAACACACAGACAAACACTAAATAGATTATCATGTTTAGAAGCAGTAAGATATAAAAAAGATCCAATCATACCTCTGTAATACTTCTAATCTACCTTCTTACTTACCTCATCCTTACCTAGAACACACGTTGGATGCATAGGAGTTTTGGCTTCTTTGCTTTCAGAAAGATTAAACTTCAGAAGTTCCTTCACATACTTCGTTTGATGAACATAAGTTCCATCAGAAGTTTGATTGATTTGAATCCCAAGAAAATACTTGAGTTCTCCCATCATACTCATTTCAAATTCAGCCTGCATAGACTTAGCAAACTCCTTTCCAAGTGAAGCATTAGATGTTCCAAAAATAATATCATCAACATAAATTTGACAAATTAAGATGTCCTTCTTAGATGTTTTACAGAAGAGAGTCGTATCCACTTGTCCTCTAGTGAAACCATTGTCCAGAAGGAAAGAACTTAATCTTTCATACCAAGCTCTAGGAGCTTGCTTCAATCCATACAATGATTTCTTAAGTTTGAAAACATGTTATGGAGACTTAGAGTCTTCAAAACCAGGAGGTTGGTGGACATAGACTTCCTCATCTATATAACCATTTAAGAAGGCACTCTTAACATCCATCTGATACAGAGTGATGTTATGCTGAGTGGAAAAAGAAATTAATAAGCGAATAGATTCTAACCTGGCCACTGGTGCAAATGTTTCTGTATAGTCAATCCCTTCTTGCTGACTATATCCCTGAGCCACCAGTCTGGCTTTGTTTCTTACCACTTCTCCCTTCTCACTGAGCTTGTTTCTGAAAACCCACTTTGTACCAATGATGTTGAATCCTTTTGGTCTAGGAACAAGATCCCATACATCATTCCTTGTAAACTGATGAAGTTCTTCATGCATGGCAATTATCCAGTCTGGATCTTCTAGAGCTTGATCAACAGAAGTTGGCTCGATCAAAGAAACAAGACCTAATTGACATTCTGCATTGTTATTAAGGAATGCTCTTGTTCTGATAGGATCATCTTTCTTTCCAAGAATCACATCTTCTGAGTGAGTTGAGGTGAGTCTAGAAGATCTTCTGACTGTTGGCTCTTCAGAAATTCTGAGATTCTCTAAAGATGCAGCAACTTGATCTTCTGATTCTTTGCTTCTGAGATTTTCAGCTTCTGAAACTTTGCTTCTTGGTTCTACAGCTTCTGATATATCAATATATATATCTGCAAAATTCTCAAACTGCTTTGGCTTTTCAAGACCAAGCTTATCATCAAATTTGATATTGATTGATTCTTCTATAACCAATGTTTCAGTATTGTATACTCTGTAGCCTTTGGAGCGTTCAGAATATCCAAGAAGGAAACATTTTTGTGCCTTAGAATCAAACTTACCAAGATGATCTTTAGTATTCAGAATGAAACAAACACATCCAAAAGGATGAAAATATGAAATGTTGGGCTTTCTGTTCTTCCACAATTCATAAGGAGTCATACTTAGAATAGGTCTTATAGAGATTTTATTCTGAATATAACATGCAGTGTTTATTGCTTCTGCCCAGAAGTGCTTAGCCATATTGGTTTCATTGATCATGGTTCTGGCCATTTCTTGTAGAGTCCTATTCTTTCGCTCTACAACTCCATTTTGCTGTGGAGTTCTAGGGCAAGAGAAATCATGGGCAATACCATTTTCTTTGAAGAACTCCTCAAAGAATCTGTTCTCAAATTCACCACCATGATCATTTCTGACCTTTATGATTTTGTACTCCTTCTCAGATTGAATCTGAGTGCAGAATTCAAAGAACACTGAATGAGACTCATCCTTGTGTTTTAAGAACTTTACCCATGTCCAGCGGCTGTAATCATCTACGATGACTAATCCATATTTCTTCCCTCTGACAGATGCTGTTTTGACTGGTCCAAACAAATCAATGTGCAGAAGTTCTAACGGCCTTGAGGAAGAGACAACATTCTTAGATTTGAATGCAGGTCTGGAGAACTTGCCCTTCTAACATGCTTCACAAAGAGCATCTGATTTGTATTTCAGATTTGGGAGTCCTTTGACCAGATTTAGTTTGTTAATCTGAGAAATCTTTCTCAAACTAGCATGTCCTAATCTTTTATGCCAGACCCATTGCTCTTCAGAAACAGACATAAGGCAAGTCACCTTCTGCTTCTCAAGATCTGAAAGATCAATCTTATAAATGTTGTTCTTTCTCTTGCCTGTAAATAGGATTGAGCCATCCTTCTGACTTACAGCCATGCAAGACTTTTGATTGAAGATAATGTCATAACCATTGTCACTTAATTGACTTATGGACAATAAGTTATGCGCTAATCCTTCTATAAGAAGTACATTAGTTATGGAAGGAGAGTTACCAATACTTATGGTTCCAGAGCCAATAATCTTGCCCTTCTGATCTCCTCCAAACTTGACTTCTCCACCAGACTTAAGCACCAGGTCTTGGAACATAGACCTTCTTCCCGTCATGTGTCGCGAGCACCCAGAGTCCAGGTACCATGACATTTTGTGCTTTGTCTTCTTTGCTGCTAAGGATATCTGCAACAGAAATTATCTTCTCCTTAGGTACCCACAGTTTCTTGGGTCCTTTCTTGTTAGTTTTCCTCAAGTTCTGATTGAACTTGGGTTTAGCATGGTAAGTAACAGGAGGAACAGCATGATATTCTTTAGGTTTGGCAGCATGATATTTTTTAGGTTGTGTCACTTGCTTTTTGGTGTGTGTAGTGTTAAAGCTTTTGGCATGTGAAGTTAGCCTAATATCATGTGAGTGACCATATTTGAACTGATCATACAATGGCTTGTATGTGATTTTCAAATCATCAACATGTTCAAATTTGTGTGAGGTATCACCCTCATAGCCAAAACCAAACCTTTTGTTTCCAGAAACACCATATATCATAGAAGCAAGACGACTTCTCCCAATACTTCTAGATAGGAACTTTCTGAAGCTCGAGTCATATTCTTTCAGAATATGATTGAGACTAGGAATGGATTTTTCTGATTCAGAAGGAGATCCAATATCTTTGGACAATTTTAAAAATTTTTCCTTCAGTTCAGAATTTTCCACTTCCAGCTTCTTAGTTTCAAATTCAAATTGCTTTTTCAGCTGTTTGTATTTGATACTAAGATGAGCCTTGAGTTCCAGAAGTTCAGTTAAACTGGAAACTAACTCTTCTCTAGATAGTTCAGAAAATACCTCTTCAGAATCTGATTTTGATGTAGATTCTGATCCATCATCCACTGTGGCCATTAGTGCAAGATTTGCTTGCTCTCCTTCAGAGTCTGATTCTGAGTCTGATTCAGAATCATCCCATGTTGCCATAAGACCTTTCTTCTTATGAAACTTCTTCTCGGGATTCTCCTTATGAAGTTTTGGACATTCATTCTTGAAGTGTCCAGGCTCATTGCACTCATAGCAGATGACCTTCTTCTTGTCAGATCTTCTGCCTCCAGAAGATTCTCCTCTTTCAGGCTTCTTTGAACTTCTGAAGCTCTTGAACTTCCTTTGTTTGCTCTTCCAGAGATGGTTCACCCTTCTGGAGATCATGGACAGTTCATCTTCCTCTTCTGATTCTGATTCTTCAGAATCTACTTCTTCAGCCTGAAAAGCGTTAGTGCATTTTTTATAATTAGATTTTAATGCAATAGACTTACCTTTCTTCTGAGGCTCATTTGCATCCAGCTCTATCTCATGGCTTCTCAAGGCACTGATTAGCTCTTCCAAAGAGATTTCATTCAGATTCTTTGCTATCTTGAATGCAGTCACCATTGGACCACATCTTCTGGGCAAGCTTCTGATGATCTTCTTTACATGATCAGCCTTGGTGTAGTCTTTGTTCAGAACTCTTAATCCAGCAGTTAGCGTTTGAAATCTTGAAAACAGCTTCTCAATATTTTCATCGTCCTCCATCTTGAAGGCTTCATATTTATGGATTAGAGCAAGAGCTTTGGTCTCCTTGACTTGAGCATTTCCTTCATGGGTCATTTTCAATGACTCATATATATCATAGGCAGTTTCCGTGTTAGATATCTTCTCATACTCAGCATGAGAGATAGCATTCAGCAAAACAGTCCTACATTTATGATGATTTTTGAATAGCTTCTTTTGATCATCATTCATTTCTTGTCTTGTAAGCCTAACGCCGGTAGCTTTCACTGGATGTTTGTAACCATCCATCAGCAGATCCCATAAGTCACCATCTAGACCAAGGAAGTAACTTTCAAGTTTATCTTTCCAGTATTCAAAGTTTTCACCATCAAATACTGGTGGTTTAGTATAACCATTGTTACCATTTCCATTGTATTGTTCAGCTGAGCCAGATGTAGATGTATTTGTTGGAATTTCACCAGACATCTTGTACTGAAGCGTTTTTCTCTTCCCGAATCTTTTCTAAACACGGTTAAGTGCTTGCACCTTAGAACCGGCGCTCTGATGCCAATTGAAGGATAGAAAAACACTTAGAAGGGGGGGGGGGGTTGAATAAGTGTAGCTTTAAAAACTTGTAAGATAAAAACAGTTTGCACAATGATTTTTATCCTGGTTCGTTGTTAACTAAACTACTCCAGTCCACCCCCTTGGAGTGATTTACCTCACTTGAGGATTTAATCCACTAATCACACGAGATTACAATGGTTTTCCACTTAGACAACTTCTAAGTCTTCTAGAGTATACTGATCACAACCTGATCACTCTAGGAACAATCTGCTTAGATACCCTCTAAGACTTTCTAGAGTATTCTGATCAACAACCTGATCGCTCTAGTTCTTACAACTTAATGTAAACAAATTCTTTTAAGAGTTACAATGCTTCTTATAAAGCTATTATCACAACTGTGATTTTCTCTTCAGTTTAAGCTTAATCTCACTAATGTATTACAATAGCAATGTAGTGAGGTTGATGATGAAGTTTGAGAGCTTTTTGAATTTGACAGTGTTTCTGTATATTTGCGCAAGTGTTGTATTCAGAATTCGTAACATAGCTCATCAGAACTTCATATTTATAGACGTTTGAGAAGATGACCGTTGGGAGCATTTAATGCTTTGCGTAATCCGTACAACATTGCATTTAATGTTTCACTCTTTTGTCAACTACCTCGAGCCTTGCTTTCGCTGTGTCTACTGACGTTGCCTTTAATATCTTTCAATGTTCCTTTTGTCAGTCAGCATAGCCTGCCATCTAGTACTTGCTTCTGATCTGATGTTTGTGTAAACAACGTTTGAATATCATCAGAGTCAAACAGCTTGGTGCAGAGCATCTTCTTGTCTTCTGACCTTGAAGTGCTTCTTAGCGTGATACCATGAGAACTTCAGTGCTTCTGCTTCTGATCTCAAGTCCTTCTGATGCTTCCTGTAGTGGGGAAAATCTGATATCGAAGCCATGGAATTGACTCGACTCAATATTCCATTTGAAATCGCCACCGCGCTTTATTGTTTCCAAAGGAAAAGGGAAAAGAACGTAAAACCCAAAGTTTTGTTTTTTAAAACAAGAAAGAGATCTCAGGTACGGGTGTTGATTATATGAGGGGAAGGTTTAAAGCACCCCTCATATCTGTGGTACTCCACAGGAACCTTTTTGAAAATTTGTGTTGTGTGTGCTAAAAAACGGTTTATTTTATTTTTAAAATAAGCTCGGCAAAGCGTTAAGCTTTGTGCCTACATACCTCCTCGGTGCAATGGAGAAGTCAGAGCTAATGTAGTTCCGCTTAAAGGGAAAAACGTTTAAAAACGAATAAACACTTTATCGTCGTCGGAGAGAAATACTCAGCCATTGATCTTGAGCATGAGAACAAACGAGTTCTTTGCATCGCAAATGAAAGAAGGGCTCCAACTCGGATAAAATCGACGAGTATGCCACTAGCTCTCTCACGCGGAGAAGATCTCATTATATCAATCAATTTCAAAATCGTAGGGTATAACCACTCGTTTCGACGATTAATAGTGTCTAAACTTTCGAAGAAAAGAGGAAAAGGCCACTAGGGGCAAAAGATATTTTTTAAAGAAAAAGGGTTTGAAAAGGTTTGCAAACATAAGAAGGTTTTTGAAAAAGGGAAAAGATTTTGAAAATTTAAGAAGGGGAGGAGATGAAGAGGCTATCCTATTGTGTAAAATAAAAGCTAAGGAAAGAAACGGTCTAACCGAATAAGAAGCCAACACTTGACATTGTGAGTCAAGGTAGATTTCCCTTCCTTTGGAATATCAATACTAAACCAACATTATCACTTGGGGATCCAGATGAACTTATTGTCTTAGCACCACTTCGCATTAAGCACATTAAAATTCTGACGAAAATCGGGCAGAGTAACGGCTGTTTTTGGGTAAAATCCTTATATCAATGCCTTGGAATTAACCATCAAGGTCTTTCAAGGAAATACCTGCACACATAAACAGACAACAATCCAATGCCAGACAGACAGAATAACACCAGAGTAACAATATCATAAGGGTCCAGAGGCACTAAGTCCATAAGTCCGAATCTCCAAAATGCTAGGGATAGTAACCAATAGTCCAAAAGAGAGCCTTATGTAGTTTTTAGATTTTGGTTGATTATTAGTGTTTTAGCATAAAAGTAAAGTATGGTCCAAGTGGACAAAGAGAAAATGGCGGAAACATAAACATATGTCCAAATGGACAAAAAGAAAATAGCGGAATATATACGTCCAAATGGACAAAGGAAAAATAGCGGAATGTAAATATGATGAAATGATAAAATAAAGCGATAAAGCAAGAAATATAAAGAGCGGTATAATAAATTGCGGAAATTAAAGTTAGTTGTTAGATGTTAAAGATAACCATCTTGAAACTTGTCAAGTATGTTATCAAAGTTAGTAAGAAAGATCGATGGTGAGTGAAGGATGTTCTCGGATTTAAATTCAATGGAACTTTATCAGAAGCTTGATAAAATCATAGCGACTACACGATAAACCTCCATAAGTCTTAAATCAACCGCATACAATTCTCTTCCATATTTGATCTTTTTTATTCGGGACACGAAATATTGCGTTATGTTAAGCCGATCGCCAAGTGATTTATGTAGAAATCACCCTACAATGAGGCCGGTCAAAACTTTATGTGCTAATACATGCGAGAGAAATGATATGTAGATCATTCTCCGAAAGCAATACCGCACGAAAAGAAAATAGGTAACGATCTAGTCTTTACTAAGAATCCATAAGAATTCTCAAAGTATTAAGACTTTCATCGATCAAAAAGAAAAAAAAAGAGAAGAGGAAGATAAAATGCATAAAGTAAAATCAACTCACACTATCATTAATATCGTTCATCTAATATTATGGATTTGGTCCTTTCAAACCTATCAACATCCTAGATCCAATGATATTAATGAAGTAGAGGAAGAAGAATAAAATTCACAAAAGATAATCAACTCACACTATCATTAATATCATTCATCTAATATTATGGATTAGGTCATTTCAAACCTATCAACATCCTAGATCCAATGATATTAATGAAGTGGAGGAAGAAGGAAGCCAAAACAAGCATAAAAAGGCAAAAAACCACATTATGCCAGCAGGAAATCGATTTCATGCAGGGGGAAATCGATTTCCATAGTGCAGTTTTCAAAAAAAAACAGGTTACGTACAGCATGAAATCGATTTCAGCCTTAAGGAAATCGATTTCATCAGTGCAAATTTCAGCAAAAACATCATTTAAAGGCATGAAACTTGATTTGAACAAATATACAAACACCTTATGATCACACATCAACTTGAGCACGAAATTTCCATCACAAAACCAGCAAATATCATCAATATAGCATCAAAGATGCATTGAACACAAGCAATAAAGATCTACATCATGGATCTAGCAAATTACCACTTCTTGAACAAAAGTCTTGGAGTAGCTTCAAGAGCAAGCACAAAGTGTATAGATCCTTCAAATTTGGAGATGAACAACCAAAGAAAAGAGAGAAATGTAGGAGGTTTAGTTCAAAATTAGCAAGATTCAATGTGAATCTCACTAATCTTATGAAAATGAACTTTGGGTGAGGGTTTTGGAAAGGGTGAGAAATGAATTTGCAAGCAATTTTTTGGCTCTCCAAGCTTGAGAAATGAGAGAGTAGTGGCCTCTATTTATAGGATGAGAGCAAGAGTAGTGGCAATTTGGTCATTTGCTCTTGGTTAATTAACTTGTGTTTAATTGGTGATTAAAGTGGCATTTAAATGGTAAAAAATGGTAAAATGAGGTTAAAATGGAATTAATGAAGGGAATTATTTTGGTGAGGTGGAAAATTGGTAAAATGACAAAAATGGTCAAAGAAAATAGGTGCCAAAATCAAATCAAGCTTCCCTCTCTATTTTTTTGAATTTCGCCTTAAGGAAATCGATTTCCCCCAGGAGTGAAATCGATTTCACTCTGTTCCAGAAGAGAATTTGGCGCAAAATACACTAGGGAAATCGATTTACCCAGGAGGGAAATCGATTTCATGCTGTCCAGAATGTGATTTTGTTGAAAATTGCTGTAGGGAAATCGATTTACCCAAGAGGGAAATCGATTTCATGCTGTCAAAAATGTGGAAAATGCCTTGCTTATGGATGTCTTGGCTTAGTACCTACAAAACAAAATCATACAAAGAAACAAATCAATATTTTTGGTATTCGGGTTAGTATAATATGCATACAAGATAAACAGTCATTGGTGCTTGATGGTCCCTCTCATTGATGAGGTGAGTGCAACACCACAAACAAAACTTCCAAGTGAAGCTTTTGATTAATGATTGGGATATGAATGATACAAGATCTTAGGGTCAAAAATTGGGGTATGACAGATGCCCCTATTTAAGTTTCTTCGATTTGGAGATACGATGATTGGAAATCTTCGTTTTGACGAAATCGAAGAGACTTAAATATATAAAACACAATTTTTGAACCTAAGATGCTATGAAATGTTTAATGAATGCATATGGTGAGGATAAAACACGGCAACACCGGGGAGAAAAAGGAATTCCACTGGGGAAAGCAAATGTCTTGCGGGAAGAACTCCACTGGGGGAACAAGACTTTGTTGGAAAGACGAGATTTTGCTGGGAAAAGAAACTTCATTGGGGAAAAAATTTCGCACCAGAGAGGTTAAAGCATCACCTTTCACTAGGGGTGAGAAAAGGGGGCATCCTCTTTCACTGGGGATGAGAAAATATGCATCCTGAATCAGAATGCCAATCTTCTGTTAACAGAAAACACACCATCGTACCATTGATGATATGAAGAGATGTACCGCCGTACCACTGACGATAAGATTTTGTTTCATGGACCATCCTCCTACTCAATAGTTGAAGGTAGAAGAAAATCGAATCACCGCCTCAATAGTTGACGATACGCTACCAACTCAATAGTTGAAGGTAGAAGAAAATCGAATCACCGGCTCAATAGTTGACGATAAGCTACCAACTCAATAGTTGAAGGTAGAAGCAAATTGAATTACCGCCTCAATAGTTGACGATATGCTACCAACTCAATAGTTGAAGGTAGAAGAAAATTGAATTACCGCCTCAATGGTTGACGATAAGCTACCAACTCAATAGTTGAAGGTAGAAGAAAACTGAATTACATAAACTACCAACTCAATGGTTGAAGGTAGAAGAAAATTGAATTACCGCCTCAATAGTTGACGATAAGCTACCAACTCAATGGTTGAAGGTAGAAGCAAATTGAATTACCGCCTCAATAGTTGACGATATGCTACCAACTCAATAGTTGAAGGTAGAAGAAGATTGAATTACCGTCTCAATAGTTGACGATAAGCTACCAACTCAATAGTTGAAGGTAGAAGAAAATTGAATCACCGCCTCAATAGTTGACGATAAATTACCAACTCAATAGTTGAAGGTAGAAGGAAATTGAATTACCGCCTCAATAGTTGACGATAAGCTACCAACTCAATAGTTGAAGGTAGAAGCAAATTGAATTACCGCCTCAATAGTTGACGATAAACTACCAACTCAATAGTTGAAGGTAGAAGAAAATTGGATTACCGCCTCAATGGTTGACGATAAGCTGCTGAGAACAATAAGTTGCCGCTAAGAATAGGGATCAACTTCTTCTTTAATCAAGGACATGGCTTGAGAAAAGGAACTGGATGCAAACTGGCACTTTCACTGAAGGGACTTACCATTTGCTGAGCTTCTTCCTTTTGGATGCAAACTATCACTTACATTGAAGAGACTTACCATTTGCCGAGCTTCTTCTATTTGGAATCAAGAAGTTCATAAAGTATGAGAGATTATCACTTGATTTGAAGATAAGATTGATGTGTGGAGACGTACAAACTTGCTCAAATAAAGAGGCTTCAATTTGTTGTCAACCAAAACATGATGGGGATAACATTAGTTGCTTAAAGTCAAAACCTGCCCCTTGCTTTCAAGCACATCGCTGCTGGAAAATAAGCCTTTCAATATCTGATAAGAACATCAATCACAAATGAATTTTCCATTGTTGAGGAAAGAAGAATCCTCAATAGTTGCAAAATAAATGCCTTCTCAATCTAGGTTTCCCAGCCTAGAGAGGTTCAAAATAGTATTGTAAGAGACCAAAGAACAAACTGGATAGAAACGGTCAAACAAAGCTTTGCCCCTTGAGGAATAAACTCAACTGGGGGTTAATTCCATCCTGACAAATGAGCTGAGGAGGAACACCGAAGCAAAAATCTTCCACGAGGAACAAACTCAGTGGGGATTATCAATCTCTGCAAGGAATTTACAGATCATCTTCTTCTTATAAAAAAGATTGGACAACACATCAAGCTCTATTATGGGGAATCAGAGAAAATTTCTTTGGAGAAAATCTCCATTCCGAACTTGCAGAGGAACTAAGGAGTTAACATCAAAGCAAACAAGTTAACATGCAGGGGATTTTAGTTCAAAACTCAACACAAGGTGAGAAAGAAAACCCAATAGTCAACCGTTGTCTCAAAACTCCTTGGTAGAGAGTGACATACTCTGGACTAATCATGGCAACAACCTTTGTACTTCAAGCTAATGAGGTGATCAAGGTAACTTCTGATTCACAACTTGCCTCAGACTACATGGTCTATGAAAGGAAACTACCTCAAAAAGGTTCATAGAGATCCTTGGCGTCATGCAGACTTGGAATAATCTGCCCCAGATCAACAGATTTTTGGAGAGATTTGTCAAATCTCGACGTAGTTGCCCCAGATTGACTAAACTTGGCACATTCTTTTACTTGACAAAGTCTTCGAGATTTGCCCCATGATGGTAATCAAACTTGCAAAAGCATTATACTGGGAAAACAACATGCCCCTGGCAATGTTTTAGTTTTCTACTGATGATCAGATGTAAACTTCCTGGATGTCAAACAAATGTTTATAAGCAGAAAAATGTTTATTCTGAGAATGATAATGAAAATGCAACAATTATGTAAGTCTTGAAGTTTTTTAAAAAGATGTCGTAAAACCTTGTGAATGAATCACTAGTTAAGAGATGACATTGATTTTTGTATGCATATGATACCAACACAAGTTTTCAGCATAACCGATAGGAGTCAGGAACGCTTTCTTGTTTAAGTATGCTTTCGAAATAAACCCTGCTTCAATTAGGACTTTTGAGGGTTGTAACGTGGCCTGGTTCACGGTTTTCAAAAAAAAAGACTTTTAGGCTCAAAGTTTATTTAGCCTACCCCAACTTCGTGATGTTCTTCAGTCCTATGTTCAGTTAATTCAACATGAGTATTCATCTCTCAAAAGGATTTTATGCCATTAAAGATCCAATGAAACTTTCTTGGAGATAGCAGTCACCCTTTTGTCTTCATTTTTGTATTCACACAGATTTGTTCATTGTTGAGGACTTTTGCTTTGTAGTCCTTTCTTTTCACTTTTCACTCTTTTCTCTTATTTATTTATTTATTTCCCTAACTTTTGCCTGGACTGATTCTTTTGAATTGGTCGTCTAGCGGGATGCTCTAACTTTTGCCTAAGTCATTTATTTTCAAGTTTTTGACTTAGCGAGCTTTTTTCTTCTTTCTTTTTTCTTCTTTCTTTTTTCTTTGCTTTTTATTCTTTTGATTTGAACAAATCGTGTGACATTGACTTCGTCTTGACTTGTTGAGAGGGTTGTGACTGCCTCATTCTTTGGCGGATGGAGGATAACCATTGTGGTTTCACATTTCCATGCCTTTTGATACGCGGGGAATAACCATTGTGGTTTCCCATGATCCAACCATTGATGTGGATATGACATGCTTGACCTTTGGATGCACAATCCTTTTTGAAATATGAACACTCGGTCAAATTAACTGAAGACTACCCTGCCCCAGGTTAAAATTAGGGTTTTTTCGTTTAGAAAAGAAACTCCTACTTCAAGGCTCAAAGGGGTTAACAAGGGATTATCTTCCTTATATCTCCGGTGTTTGGGAATTTGAAACAATGCCTGTACATCATCAGCAGGGTTTTATTCAAAAGCATACAACCAGAAATTTTGCATTTTCAGAACATCATCCTCCCTCCAATCTTTGCATAAGCAAAAGTTTGGCAAAAGCAATTGGCATCATAATGCATAAAACAAATAAACATGAGTGAAACGAATGAATTACTTCAAGACAAACATTATTATTGCATTAGTATTAGCATTCAAACATAAACAAGTTTCTACATGCAAACAATGTATTTGAAAAACAAGTAATATTACAAATGAAAATTAGTAAGAATACTAAAAAACTGAGGAGACTCTCTCCATTTGGAAATATGCTGAACGAAACATCTTTCGAACTTCAGGCTACCATCAATAGTGATTTATTCCTGCTTTGGCAAAGGATTGAATTGAATAGCAGGACCAACATCTCGGAAAGTCAAAATACCAGCATGGATTAATCTTTGAACTTCAATATTGAGAGGCCAACAATCCTCTAAGCCATGTCCAGGAGCATTCTGATGAAAAGCACAAGTGACATCAGCTTTGTACCACCAAGGGAGTTTCTCGGGAACACGAGGCGGTGACCTTATTTGAAAGAAATTCTTACGAATCAAAGCAGGGTACAATTCTGTGTAAGTCATGGGGATGGGATCAAAATTCCCCTTTTGAGATTGATTTTGCTCGTTCGATGGAGGAGCTCTTTGACGAGTACTCTGCTGATAATCTGGAATTGCATGAACCGAGTTGGATACAGGAATGATATAGGAAACATGGTGATGTTGATGATGATTGTTTCCTCCCCTGATTCTCTTCTTTGAAAAGTCATTACCAAACTTCTTCACACTACCAGCTGAGTTACTTTCTTCAAGCAAACATTCCTTTCGAACATCTTTTTTTAGAAGTGCTTTCATATCCACCTCTCTATGGAAGTCAGCAGGTGTACTGACTACTGTCCCCTTGGGAAAGAACGAGTTCAGAGTTTCAAGAAAGACCTTTGCTATCCTTTCTTCCATCATAGGAGGATTGACTTGGGCAGCAACTAGTGCCTCAACTAGAGTAGTCAGATGCTCCATACCAGCCTTCAGAGTAATCACCTCTTCACGGAGTTCACGAATCTCTTGCTTAATGCCTTCCATTTCTTCTTAGCACGAGTGTTGTACTGATGCTACCAGGAGAAAGGAAATAAGGCTCTAGAAAACGTCTTTAGAAAACAGGACCAAATGCAGAATGATGCATGCAATGCAGATAATTTTGTTATTATTTTTTTTATGAGTTTCAAGAAAATTAAGATATTAACTTGTAAACACTCAAACAGTGGACTAAAGCTTTGATTAAGTTATCATCAAAATCAATCATCCATTTTGGTGGATTAGAGTTTTTACCCCATCAACACCCAAGATCCATTGAGTTTGATGAAACTTATGATATTTAAAAGGAAAGACCTCTAAGTTCCTTGAAAATCAAAGAAAAAGAGTTTTCATGGATGCATGAATGCATGGTTTATGCATCAACCACAACCAAGAGCACGCAAGGTCACATAAGATCATAGTTCAAAGGTTCGACGTCACGAGCATGGAGCCATGGGTCCAACCATCCCAAAAGGTATGATCTAAGGAATTTTGTACCTGCTGATCGGGTTCTACAAAGGTTCCCAGAGTTTTCAATCTTCTATCGGATATTACCGGCACGCACAATTGCTCATGGGCGCCAATAATATGCCTAAAAAGACCTCGTCTAAGCGTAGTATCGCATGACAACAAGCTCAAATTGGTACTTGATCTTGTTTCTGCACTACATCCTAAAAAGGCTTAGATGGTTTTAAAGGGTTCTAGGCCATTCAACTTCCACGGACACTCACTATTGAAAGTAATAGCGTTCTTACGATGATTCGTAACAACCTCTACTACCTTCCATGAGGCCTCCACTGATTGGGGTTCCACCATATGATGCTCATGTTAAGGATTGCTCCTGACATGCAACTATTGGTCTTACCACCTCCTATCTCAAGTTACTCACCAAAGTTCGGGTTAGAACTTTATCTCATCACAGAGGAACCATCGAGCACCAAAAAGAAAAAAAAAAGAAATTAAACAAACAAAGCACACAATAATATATACAAATCCAAAACACACAGATAAACAAAAATAGGCTTAACACACTTAAAAGTTCGATCCCCAGTGAAGTCGCCATTTTTCTGTAGCGGGGAAAATCTGATATCGAAGCCATGGAATTGACTCGACTCAATATTCCGTTTGAAATCACCACCGCGCTTTATTGTTTCCAAAGGAAAAGGGAAAAGAACGTAAAACCCAAAGTTTTGTTTTTAAAACAAGAAAGAGATCTCAGGTACGGGTGTTGATTATATGAGGGGAAGGTTTAAAGCACCCCTCATATCTGTGGTACTCCACAGGAACCTTTTTGAAAATCTGTGTCGTGTGTGCTAAAAAACGGTTTGTTTTATTTTTAAAATAAGCTCGGCAAAGCGTTAAGCTTTGTGCCTACATACCTCCTCGGTGCAATGGAGAAGTCAGAGCTAATGTAGTTCCTCTTAAAGGGAAAAACGTTTAAAAACGAATAAACACTTTATCATCGTCGGAGAGAAATACTCAGCCATTGATCTTGAGCATGAGAACAAACGAGTTCTTTGCATCGCAAATGAAAGAAGGGCTCCAACTCGGACAAAATCGACGAGTACGCCACTAGCTCTCTCACGCGGAGAAGATCTCATTATATCAATCAATTTCAAAATCGTGGGGTATAACCACTCGTTTCAACGATTAATAGTGTCTAAACTTTCGAAGAAAAGAGGAAAAGGCCACTAGGGGCAAAAGATATTTTTTAAAGAAAAAGGGTTTGAAAAGGTTTGCAAACATAAGAAGGTTTTTGAAAAAGGGAAAATATTTTGAAAATTTAAGAAGGGGAGGAGATGAAGAGGCTATCCTATTGTGTAAAATAAAAGCTAAGGAAAGAAACGGTCTAACCGAATAAGAAGCCAACACTTGACATTGTGAGTCAAGGTAGATTTCCCTTCCTTTGGAATATCAATACTAAACCAACATTATCACTTGGGGATCCAGATGAACTTATTGTCTTAGCACCACTTTGCATTAAGCACATTAAAATTCTGACGAAAATCGGGCAGAGTAACGGCTGTTTTCGGGTAAAATCCTTATATCAATGCCTTGGAATTAACCATCAAGGTCTTTCAAGGAAATACCTGCACACATAAACAGACAACAATCCAATGCCAGACAGACAGAATAACACCAGAGTAACAATATCATAAGGGTCCAGAGGCACTAAGTCCATAAGTCCGAATCTCCAAAATGCTAGGGATAGTAACCAATAGTCCAAAAGAGAGCCTTATGTGTTTTTTAGATTTTGGTTGATTATTAGTGTTTTAGCATAAAAGTAAAGTATGGTCCAAGTGGACAAAGAGAAAATGGCGGAAACATAAACATATGTCCAAATGGACAAAGAGAAAATAGCGGAATATAAACGTCCAAATGGACAAAGGAAAAATAGCGGAATGTAAATATGATGAAATGATAAAATAAAGCGATAAAGCAAGAAATATAAAGAGCGGTATAATAAATTGCGGAAATTAAAGTTAGTTGTTAGATGTTAAAGATAACCATCTTGAAACTTGTCAAGTATGTTATCAAAGTTAGTAAGAAAGATCGATGGTGAGTGAAGGATGTTCTCGGATTTAAATTCAATGGAACTTTATCAGAAGCTTGATAAAATCATAGCGACTACACGATAAACCTCCATAAGTCTTAAATCAACCGCATACAATTCTCTTCCATATTTGATCTTTTTTATTCGGGACACAAAATATTGCGCTATGTTAAGCAGATCGCCAAGTGATTTATGTAGAAATCACCCTACAACGAGGCTGGTCAAAACTTTATGTGCTAATGCATGCGAGAGAAATGATATGTAGATCATTCTCCGAAAGCAATACCGCACGAAAAGAAAATAGGTAACGATCTAGTCTTTACTAAGAATCCATAAGAATTCTCAAAGTATTAAGACTTTCATCGATCAAAAAGAAAAAAAAAAGAGAAGAGGAAGATAAAATGCATAAAGTAAAATCAACTCACACTATCATTAATATCATTCATCTAATATTATGGATTAGGTCATTTCAAACCTATCAACATCCTAGATCCAATGATATTAATGAAGTGGAGGAAGAAGGAAGCCAAAACAAGCATAAAAAAAGGCAAAAAACCACATTATGCCAGCAGGAAATCGATTTCATGCAGGGGGAAATCGATTTCCATAGTGCAGTTTAAAAAAAAAAACAGGTTACGTACAGCATGAAATCGATTTCAGCCTTAAGGAAATTGATTTCATCAGTGCAAATTTCAGCAAAAACATCATTTAAAGGCATGAAACTTGATTTGAACAAATATACAAACACCTTATGATCACACATCAACTTGAGCACGAAATTTCCATCACAAAACCAGCAAATATCATCAATATAGCATCAAAGATGCATTGAACACAAGCAATAAAGATCTACATCATGGATCTAGCAAATTACCACTTCTTGAACAAAAGTCTTGGAGTAGCTTCAAGAGCAAGCACAAAGTGTATAGATCCTTCAAATTTGGAGATGAACAACCAAAGAAAAGAGAGAAATGTAGGAGGTTTAGTTCAAAATTAGCAAGATTCAATGTGAATCTCACTAATCTTATGAAGATGAACTTTGGGTGAGGGTTTTGGAAAGGGTGAGAAATGAATTGGCAAGCAATTTTTTGGCTCTCCAAGCTTGAGAAATGAGAGAGTAGTGGCCTCTATTTATAGGATGAGAGCAAGAGTAGTGGCAATTTGGTCATTTGCTCTTGGTTAATTAACTTGTGTTTAATTGGTGATTAAAGTGGCATTTAAATGGTAAAAAATGGTAAAATGAGGTTAAAATGGAATTAATGAAGGGAATTATTTTGGTGAGGTGGAAAATTGGTACTCCCTCCGTCCCAAATTATAAGAGAAAATCACTTTTTAGATTCATTGAATAATTAATGTATCTGGTCTATATATAGACCAGATACATTAATTATTCAATGAATCTAAAAAGTAATTTTCTCTTATAATTTGGGACAGAGGGAGTAAAATGAAAAAAATGGTCAAAGAAAATAGGTGCCAAAATCAAATCAAGCTTCCCTCTCTATTTTTTTGAATTTCGCCTTAAGGAAATCGATTTCCCCCAAGAGTGAAATCGATTTCACTCTGTTCCAGAAGAGAATTTGGCGCAAAATACACTAGGGAAATCGATTTACCCAGGAGGGAAATCGATTTCATGCTGTCCAGAATGTGATTTTGTTGAAAATTGCTGTAGGGAAATCGATTTACCCAAGAGGGAAATCGATTTCATGTTGTCAAAAATGTGGAAAATGCCTTGCTTATGGATGTCTTGGCTTAGTACCTACAAAACAAAATCATACAAAGAAACAAAGCAATATTTTTGATATTTAAGTTAGTATAATATGCATACAAGATAAACAATCATTGGTGCTTGATGGTCCCTCTCATTGATGAGGTGAGTGCAACACCATAAACAAAACTTCCAAGTGAAGCTTTTGATTAATGATTGGGATATGAATGATACAGGATCTTAGGGTCAAAAATTGGGGTATGACACTTCCATAGACCCATGTTCTGATTCTGCTTGACCATCTTCTGATTTCTTGCCAGACCATGTTCTGATGTTGCATGCTGAACCTTCTGAGTCAGTGCTTCTTGCGCTGATTTTGTGCATACTCATTATATAATTCCTGAAATGGAAATTGCATAGTATTAGAGTACCACATTATCTCATTCAAAATTCATATACATTGTTATCATCAAAACTAAGAATATTGATCAGAACAAATCTTGTTCTAACAGTAACTTCTGTTGATAGTGTATAGTTTGCTTCTAGAAAGCTGTAATCACCACTGTGATATTTCACTGAGATTTAGTACAGAACAGTAAACTCAGAATATGAATAAGAGAATTTAGCTTCCAAGAGTTTTTCTTCACACTTGATGATTTATCAGAGTTGCAGCGTTCTTGTGTGATCTTTCTTGTTTCTTTCTA